>NW_027140332.1:357500-657500 GCF_036365525.1 Heterodontus francisci
TGTGTGTGTGTGTGTGTGTGTGTGTGTGTGTGTGTGTGTGTGTGTGTGAGTGTGCATACATATAAGTCTCAGTGTCTGGGCTGTGGTGTGTGTGTGTGTGTGTGTGTGTGTGTGTGTGTGTGCATATATATAAGTCTCAGTGTCTGGGCTGTGGTGTGTGTGTGTGTGTATGTGTGTGTGTCCATATATATAAGTCTCAGTGTCTGGGCTGTGGTGTGTGTGTGTGTGTGTGTGTTTCCATATATATAAGTCTCAGAGTCTGGGCTGTGGTGTGTGTGTGTGTGTGTGTGTGCATATATATAAGTCTCAGTGTCTGGGCTGTGGTGTATGTGTGTATGCATATATATAAGTCTCAGGTTCTGGGCTTTGTGTGTGTGTGTGTGTGCATATATATAAGTCTCACGGTCTGGGCTGTGGTGTATGTGTGTGTGTTTCTGTGTGTGTGTATATATGTATGTCTCAGGGTCTGGACTGCGGTGTGTGTGTGTGTGTTTCTGTGTGTCTGTGTGTGTGTGTGTTTGTGTGTATGTGTGTGTGTGTGTGTCCATATACATAAGTCTCAGTGTCTGGGCTGTGGTGTGTGTGTGTGTGTGTGTGTGTGCATATATATAAGTCTCAGTGTCTGGGCTGTGGTGTGTGTGTGTGTGTGTGTGTCCATATATATAAGTCTCAGTGTCTGGGCTGTGGTGTGTGTGTGTGTGTGTGTGCATACATATAAGTCTCAGTGTCTGGGCTGTGGTGTGTGTGTGTGTGTATGTGTGTGTGTCCATATATATAAGTCTCAGTGTCTGGGCTGTGGTGTGTGTGTGTGTGTGTGTGTGTGTGTGTGTGTGCCCATATATGTAAGTCTCAGAGTCTGGGCTGTGGTGTGTGTGTGTGCATATATAAAAGTCTCAGTGTCTGGGCTGTGGTGTGTGTGTGTGTGCATATATATAAGTCTCAGGTTCTGGGCTTTGTGTGTGTGTGTGCATATATATAAGTCTCACGGTCTGGGCTGTGCTGTATGTGTGTGTGTTTCTGTGTGTGTGTATATATGTATGTCTCAGGGTCTGGACTGCGGTGTGTGTGTGTGTGTGTTTCTGTGTGTCTGTGTGTGTGTGTGTGTGCATTTATTTCAGTCTCAGGGTCTGGGCTGTGGTGTGTCCATGGAGACTGACATTAATTACAGTCTCTGCTTCTCTCTCCACAGATGCTGCCAGACCTGCCGAGTATTTCCAGCATTTCTTGTTTTTACTTCAGATTTCCAGCTTCTGCAGTATTTTGCTTTTATTATAACAATTACCCTTTGTTTCCTGCCACTGAGCCCATTTTGTATTTTTGGGTGAACAAGTTTCTCCTCAACTCCCCGCTAATCCTTCTACCAAGCACATTAAGTCACTGCGCCCTAGTCACTGATCTCTCTGCTCAGATGAATAGACTCTTCACCTCCACTCTATCCAGGCCCCACAAAATTATGTCCATTTCAATCGGATCTCCCTTCAGCCTTCACTGTTCCAAGTATAATAGCCCCAGCCTATCTCATCTTTCTTCAGAGCTGCATTTTTCCAGTCCTTGTAAATCTCCTCAGTAGCCTCTCTCATGCAATTACATCCTTTGTGTAATGAGGTGACCAGAACTACACACAGTACTCAGGTTGTGGCCTAACCAATGATTTATACAGTACTAGTTTAACCTCCCTGCTCTTGTATTCTATACCTCAGCTAATAAGGGAAAGGATTCCATATGCCTTCTTAACCACCTTATCGACCTGAACTGCTACCTGCAGGGATCAGTGGACATTGACTCCAAGGTCCCTCACTTGCTCTACACTTCTCAGTATTTTCCGATTGATCGTCTATCCCTTTGCCTTGTCTGACCTCCTCAATTACATCGTCTCATACTTAACCAGGTTGAATTCCATTTGACACTTTTCTGCCATCAATATTTTCGAGCAGCCTACAGCTATCCTCCTCGCTATCTACCGCATGGCCAATCTGTGTACCATCTGCAAACATCTTGATCATGCCCCCTACATTTACGTTCAAATCGTTAATATACACCACAAAAAGCAGGGGACCCAGTACTGAGCCCTGTGGAACGCCACTGGAAACAGACCTCAAGTCAGTAAATCACCCGTCAACAAACAGCCTTTGTTTCCTGTCACTGAGCCAATTTTGTATCCAGCTTGCTGCAGTTCCCTGGATTCCATGGGATTTTATTTGTTTTACCTAGTATGCCACATGGGACCTTGTCAAAAGCCTTGCCAAAATCCATGTAGACCATATCATCAGCACTACCCTCATCTATCATCCTTACTACGTTGTCGAAAAATTCAATCAAGTTGTTCAAACAATATCTTCCCTGATCAAATCCATGCTGACTGTCCTTGATTGACCTGAGCCTTTCTAAGTGACAGTTTATCCTGTCTCACAGAATAGATTCCAATAATTTTCCCACTACTGAGTTTACACTGACTGGCCTGCAATTATTTGGTCTATCCGTTGCTCCCTTTTTAAAGACGTACAATGTTAACAGTTCACCAATCCTCTGGCACTACACCTGTATCCAGTGAGGATTGGAAAATGATGGTCAGACCCTCTGCTATTTCCTCTCTCACTTCATTTGACAGCCTGGAATACATTTCACCTGGCCCTGGTGATTTATCAACTTTCAAGGATGCTAATCCCATTAATACTTCCTCTCTCCCTATGTATATCAGATCCAATAATTCACTCTCCTCCTCCTTAACCACAATATCTGCATCGTTCCCCTCTTTTGTTAAGACAGATACAAAGTATTCATTAAGAACCATACCAACATCTTCCTCCCCTACTCGTGTATATCCATTTATGTATATAGACTTTCAAAAGGCCTGTGATCAAATGACATTTCATAGACTTGTTATGACATGGATTAATGTGACAGTGATAGTGTGGATATGACACTGACTGAGGGACAGAAAGCAGAGAGAAGTGGTGAACAGTGATTGTTCAGACTGGAGGTGGAGGGGAGTATACAGTACTGTTTCTCAGGGTTCGATTCACTCAGCGTGATATCAAGAAACGATTGAAGGCACTTGATACTGCAAAGGCTATGGGCCCTGACAATATTCCGGAAATAGTACTGAATACCTGTGCTCCAGAACTTCTGTTCCCCCATCAAACTGTTCCAGTACAGCTACAACATTGGCCTCTATCCTGCAATGTGGAAAATTGCCCAGGTATGTCCTGCATACAAAAAGCAGGACAAGTCCAACCCGGCCAATTACCGCCCCATCAGCCTCCTCTCAATCATCAGTAAGGTGATGGAAGGTGTCAACGACAATGCTACCAAACTGCACTTGCTTAGCAATAACCTGCTCAGTGACGCTCAGTTTGGTTTCCGCCAGGGTCGCACAGCTCCTGACCTCATGACAGTCTTGGTGCAAACATGGACAAAGGAGCTGAATTCAATAGGTGAGGTATGAGTGACTGCCCTTGACACCAAGGCAGCATTTGACTGAGTATGGCATCAAGGAGCCCGAGCAAAAATGGAGTCAGTGGGAATCAGGGGGAAAACTCTCTGCTAGTTGGAGTCATACCTGGCACAAAGGAAGATGGTTGTGGTTGTTGCAGGTCAATCAGCTCAGCTCCAGGACATCACTGCAGGAGTTCCTCAGTGTTGTGTCCCAGGCCCAACCATCTTCAGCTGCTTCATCAATGACCTTCCTTTAATGATAAGGTCAGATGTGGGGATGTTTGCTGATGATTGCACAATTTTCAGCACCATTTGTGACTCCTCAAATATTGAAGCAGTCCGTGTAGAAATGCAGCAAGACTTGGACATTGTCAAGGCTTGGGCTGATAATTGGCAAGTATCGTTCACTCTGCACAAGCGCCAGGCAATGACGGTCTCCGACAAGAGATAATCTAATCATCCCCCTTGACATTCAATGATATTACCATAGCTGAATCCCCCACTATCGCATCTTAGGGGCTACCATTGACCAGAAACTGAACAGGAGTAGCCATATAAATACCATGGCTAAAAGAGCAGGTCATCGGCGAGGAATCCTGAGGCGAGTAACTCACCTCCTGACTCACCAAAGCCAGTCAACCATCTACAAGGCACAAGTCAGGAGTGTGATGGAATATTCTCTGCTTGCCTGGATGGGTGCAGCTCCAAAAACACTCAAGAGGCTCGGCACCATCCAGGACAAAGCAGCACTTGATTGGCACCCCATCCACAACATTCACTATCTTCACCACCAACGCAAAGAGGCAGCAGTGTGTACCATCTACAAGATGCACTGCAGTAACGCACCAAGTCTACTTAGACAGCATCTTCCGAACACACAACCTCTGTCACATAGAAGGACAAGGGCATCAGATGTATGGAAACACCAGCACCTGCAAGTTCCCCTCGAAGCCAGACATCATCCTGACTTGGAACTATATCACTGTTCCTTCACTGTCACTGGGTCAAAATACTGGAACTCCTTCCTAACAGAACTGTGGGTGTACCTACCCCACGTGGACTGCAGTGGTTCATGAAGGCAGCTCACCACCACCTTCTCAAGGGCAATTAGGGATGGACAATAAATGCTGGCTTATCCAGCGATGTCCACATCCCATGAATGAATAAAAAAAGATGCCAGAGAACTGGAGGGCTGTAAATGTTACACCCTGTTTAAAAAAGGAGAGGTTGGATAAGCCCTGTAACTATCAGTCCAATGCTGATTCTTGGAAAATTGTTGAGGCCATAACCCAGCACAAAAATATTTCTTGCTTGTAAAATCATGTCTTAATAAATGGCGAGTAGCACGGATAGCTTCATGGAAAATCATTTCTGATAATCTTAATAGTTTGTTGACGTAATTGTGAGTGTTAGCGAGGATTGCGTGTTTCGTGTGATAGAATCATAGAATCGTAGAAAGTTTAAGGCACAGAAAGAGGCCACTTGGCCCATCGTGTCTGTGCCAGCTGAAAAATTATCCACCTATTCTAATCCAGCATTTGATCCCTAGCCCTGCAGATTATGACATTTGAGGTGCACATCCAGGCTCTTTTTGAATGAGTGGAGGGTTTCTGCCTCAACCATCCTTTCATGAAGTGAGTTACAGACCCTCACTAAAAGCAGGGGACCCAGTACCGAGCCCCGTGGAAAACCACGGGAAAGTCCTCCAGTCAATACCCGTCAACAATTACCCTTTGCTTCCTGTCACTGAGGCAATTTTGTATTTCTGGGTGAATATGTTTTTCCTCAACTCCCTTCTGATATTTCTACCAATCACTTTAAATCTATGTCCCCTAGTCACTGATCTTTCTGCTAATGTGAATAGACCCTTCACCTCCACTCTATCCAGGCCCCGCAAAATGTTGTTCATTTCAATCAGATCGCCCCTCAGCCTTCTCTGTTCCATGGAGAACAACCCCAGCCGATCCAATACTTCCTCTTAGCTGCATTTTTCCAGTCCTGGCAACATCCTCGTAAATCTCCTGTGAACCCTCTCTAGTGCAATTACATCCTTTCTGTTACCAGAACTGCACACAGTATTCAAGTTGTGGCCTAACCAATGATTAAGACAGTTCCAGCATAACCTCCCAGATCTTTCATTCTATACCTCAGCTAAAAAGGGAAATGATTCCATATGCCTTCTTAACTGCCTTATTGACCTGTCCTGCTATCTTCAGGGATCTGTGGGCATTCGCTCCAAAGTCCCTGACTTGCTCTACACTTCTCAGTATTGTCCTAGTAATCGTGTATTCCTTTGCTTGTGTGAGCTCCCCAACAGCATCACCTCACGCTTATCCAGGTCGATTCCCATTTTTCTGCCCATCTGACCAGACCGTCAATATCTTCCTGCAGCCAACAGTTATCCTTCTCGCTATCCGCCACATGGCCAATCTTTGTGTTGTCTGCAAAAATCTTGATCATACCCACTACATTTACATCTAAGTCTTTAATATAGACCACAAAAAGCAGGGGACCCATTACTGAGCCCTGTGGAATGACACTGGAAACAGTCCTCCAGTCGCAAAAATACTTGTCAATAAATTACCCTTTGTTTCCTGCCACTGAGCCAATTTTGTATCCGCTTTTCTGCATTTCTCTGGACGCCATGGGATTTTATTTTTTGAACCAATCTTTCAGGTGGGAGCTTGTCAGAAGCCTTGCTAATATCCATGTAGACCACATCAACTGCACTACCCTCATCTATATTCCCTGTAACATCTTCAAAAAATTCAATCAATTTGGTTAAACAAGAGCGTCCCTTAACAAATCCATGCTGACTATCCTTGATAAACCTGTGCCTCTCTAAATGACAGTTTATCCCGTCTCTCAGAATAGATTCCAATAATTTGCCCACTACTGATGTTATACTGACTAGCCTGTAATTATTCAGATTATCCTTCGCTCCCTTTTTAAACAGAGGTACAATGTTAGCAATTCTCCAATACTCCGGCACCACTACTGTATCTAGTGAGATTGGGAAATGATGGTGGGCAGACCCTCTGCTATTTCTTCTCTTGCTTCTTTGAACAGCCTGGGGTACATTTCATCCGGCTCTGGTGATGTTTCAAATTTCAAGGATGCTAATCCCATTAATACTTCCTCTCTCCCTGTATTTATCATATCCAATAATTCACACTTTTCCTCCTTAACGACAATATCTAAATCCCCCCTCTTTTCTGAAGACATACGCAAAGTGCTGAATAAGAACCAGTCCAATATCTTCCACCCTTATACAAAGGTTACCTTTCTGATCTACTATGGGGCCTACTCTCCCCTTAGTTATCCTCTTACTCTTAATGTATTGAGAAAACATCTTTCGGTTCACCTTGATTTTGCTTGCCAATATTCTTTCATGCCCTCTCTTTCCTTTCCTAATTTCCTTTTTGATTTGACGCCTCCACTTTCTATACTCCTCTCGGCTTTCTGCAGTATTAAGTTCTCAGTGTCGGACATAAGCTTTGCTTTTCTGCGTTATCCTACCCTGTCGGCTCCTTGACATCCATGGAACTCGAGATTTGGCCGCCTCACCCTTTTTCTTTGTGGGAACATGTTTATCTTGAACCTCTGGAATCTCCCCTTTGAATGCCTCCCACTGCTCTGAGACTGAATTACCTTCAAACAGCTGTTTCCTCAGTTGAACAGCCTGGGGTACAACTTTCACTCCTCAGTTTAGTAATATCGGCCTTGCCCCATTGAGAACTCTAACTGCTGATATATCTCTTGTCCTGTCCCATGATTAAGTTAAAACTACTGAATTATGATCACTCCCACCAAAATGCTCCCCCACTGTCACTCCTCCACATGCCTATCTTCATTTCCTAAAACAATGTCTAAAACCGCACCCTCTCTTGTTGGACTTGTTACATCCTGGTCAAAAACGTTCTCCTGAATGCACCTCAAGATTTCTGCTCCCTCAATTCTTTTCATACTAAAATTATCGCAGTTAATATTGGGGTAATGAAAATCCCCTACTATTCCTGTCCGATTGTTCTTGCACTTCTCAGAGTCTTGCCTACATATCCGATCTTCTATCTCCCTCTAACTATTTGGCTGTCGGGATCACATTCCCAACAGTGTGATTGTCCCTTTCTGGTTCCTTAGCTCAATCCATATGGTCTCACTTGATGAACCTTCCAATATATCATAATATATATATATATATAATATAATACATCCTTCCAATATATCATCCCTCCTCACAGCTGCAATAGATTCCTTGACCGAAATTGCCACTTCCCCTCCGTTCTTATCCCCCTCCCTATCGTGTCTGAAAACCCTGTAACCAGGAACGTTGAGCTGCCATTCCTGTCCCTCCTTAAGCCATGTTTCTGTAATAGCTATGATATCATACTGCGACCTGTCTATCTGTGCCCTCAGCTCATCTACTTTATTTGCTATACTCCTTGCATTGAAATAGATACCATTGAGCACTGCCAACCTCTTTTAAAAAAGAATTCTAACCCTCTTTTCCTCTGTCTCCTGGACTCATCCATTAATTTTCTGCCTTCTATTTTCGTTTCAGGTTTTGTCCCTACTGATTCTACCCTCAGGTCCCCATCCCCCTGCAAAACTAGTTTATACCCTCCCCGACGGCACGAGCAAAACGTTCTGCAAGTAACTCAGTCCCGGCTCCGATCAGGTGCAACCAGTCCGGCCTGTACAGGTCCCATCTAATCCAAAGCTGGTCCCAATGTCCCAGGAATCTGAAGCTCTCCCTCCTGCACCATCTTCCCAGCCACACATTCATCTGTCTTCGTTTTATATTTCTATACTCAGTTGTGCATGGCACTGGGAGTAATCCAGAAGTTAACACTTTGAGGTCCTGCTGGCCTATTTCTTCCCTAGCTCCATAAATTCTGACTGCAGGACGACATTCCTCTTTCTACCTTTGTCGCTGGTTCCGATGTGGACCATGACAGCTGGCTGTTCCCCTTCTCCTTCAAGATGCTCTGCAGTCGCTCAGTGACATCCTTGTCCCTGGAACCAGACAAGCATTACACCATCCTCGATTCACGTCTGTGGCCACATAAACGCCTGCCTGTTCCCCTGACTATTGAACACTAAGGCTCTTCCAGTCATCCCTCGACCCCGCTCTGCAGCTCAGCCACCCGTGTTGACACGGACTTGGCTCTGGCTGCACTCCCCAGGTGAAGCATCACTTTCCTCAGTAGTCTGAACTGAATACCTGTTGGAGAGTGAGATGCACTCAAGGGTTTGCAGCACTACCTGCCTGATTCTTTTGGACTGTCTGGGGATCACCCATTCCCTCTCTCCCTGCATAATTTTCAGCTGTTGGGTGACCACATCAAAAACATGCTAAAGCTGAATAAACTGGTGTATTAGAAGGAAGAATGTGCAGCGTTGATGGAAGAAGACAGGGAATGGGATTAGGTGAATTGCTCATTCGGAGAGGCGATGCAGACACGTCGGACTGAATAGTTCCTTTTGTGCTGTAATAACGCAGTGATGGGGCATCTCAGATGGGTGTAATGGTGGAGAATGGGGGATCCGTGTTGGGAAAGGGAAGTTGACCTATGGGAACCGGAATCTTAGCAGGGACTCTCCGACAGCCTGTCAGGGTCGAAGGCATCCAGGAAGTATCCTCCCTGCCTCCTCCTCCTCCTGAGGTAGCCTGCGGATTCCTGGTACCAATGCCTGTGTCCTCATGATGGTGATGATATGAAGGGTGCATCAGAACACCATGAACTTGGACACCTGCTCCAGTGTGTACTGGAGGGCTCCCCCCGAGCGGTTCAGACATCAGAAGCATTGCTTCATCACACCGATGGCCTGTTCCACCATGTTCCTGGTGACTCCATTGCTCACGTTATACACATGTTAATTGTGTGAGGTTGGTTGGTGGTGGGATGTGGTTTGGGGGTGTAGAGACACGAGCTGTGTCTAGAGGGGTTTCCTTTGTCTCCGAGGAGTCGCATTCTGGTTCTGCATGGAGACCCGCAGTGTTGGGACTGGCTGACTGCTGAATGAAGGTATGGTGGCTGCTGCTAGGATAGAGGACATTCACCAACATGATTTACTGGGCATGCTCAGACACCAACTGTACATTAATGGAGTGAGAGTTCTTTCAGTTCCTGTACCTCTCCCCGTTGACATGGGGGCCCGTCAGAGCCACGGACACCATCAGGAATCCCGCTATCCTGACAAATCCACGGGATCTCTCATCGTGCTTCTGCCTGCTGAGGGAGAAAATGATGACAAAGAGGGCCACCCTCACCTCCCAGAATTATAAATGGACCATACACAGGCCTAGTAACTACTGGTCAGTTAGTTTAAAATCAGTTGTGAGGAAGGTTTTAGAAACAATAATCAGGGAAAAAGGACGACACACACTTGGAGAGGTTTGAGTTAATTAAGGATTGTCAGCACGGATTTCTAAAAGGCAGATTATGCTTGACTAAGCGAATTGAATTTATTTCGATGATCAGAGATGGTTGATGAAGGGAATGTGGTGGATGTTGTCTACATGGATTTTATGAAAGTATTTGATGGAGAACCAAACAAAAGTTTGGTTAACAAAATTGAAGCTCATGGAATAGCATCCAATTGGATCAAAAATTGTGCAAAGGAGAGCAAAAAGAGAAATGTGTTAAATGGTTGTTTTTCAGACTGGAAGATGGTAGACAGTTATTTTCCCCAAGGGTCAGTGTTAGGACCACAGTTTTTCTTTTGCTTTATATATAAGTGACATGGTTCTTGGAATACAAAGTAGAATTTCACAGTTTTCTGATGATACCAATCTTGGAGGAGTGGTAAACAGTGAGGACGTTACAAACTGCCTGCAACAGGATATAGATAGGCTAGCAGAATGGACAGAGAAGTGGCAGGTGGAATTTAATACAGAGGAGCGTGAGCTGATGCATTTTGTCAGAAGGAATAGGAAGGCAATATAGACTTAATGACACAGTTCTAAAGATTGTGCAGGAACAGAGGGACTTGTGGCTCTAAATGCATTGATCTGTGAAGGTGGCAGGACATATTCGGAGAATGTTTGGCAAAACATATCAGATCTTGGGCTTCATCATTAGAGGCAAAGATACAAAAGCAGGGAAGTTATGCTGAAACTTTATAAAGATTTGGTTAGACCCCAACTTGAGAACTGTGTCCAGTTCTGGTCACCACACTTGGAAGGAAGTGAAGGTCCCTGAGAGGGTGCAGAGGAGATTTACCAGAATGGTTCCAGGGATGGGGGTTTAGTTACAAAGTGAGTTTGGAGAAGATGGAGTTGTTCTCCCTGGAGTAAAGGAGTTTGAGAGAGATTTGATAGAGGTGTACAAGATTATGATAGGCTAAGATAAGATAGACAAGGAAAAACTGTACCCATGAACTGATGAAACACGGACCAGGGGACACAGATGGAAGCTTTTGGGTAAGAGATGTAGGGGAATATGAGGAAGAACTTTTTTACACAGTGGATGTTAATGAGCTGGAACTCACTGCCCATGAGGGTTGTGGAAGCCGAGACAATCAATGATTTCAAAAGGAAACTGAATGAAATTAACTTACAGGTATATGAGGAATGAGCTGGGAGTGGCACTGACTGGATTACTCCAGCGAGAGATGGCCTCCTTTTGTGTTGTGCATGACTCTACGACTCCATTGATTTCTATGAGTCTATGCTGTATGTGTCTACTGCTCCTGCCTGGAAAGATCCAGATATATAGACTTTCAATGAAACTGACAGCTCCGTCTTCACCCTGGAGTGAGTCTACAGGTCGTGTTACAGGAGGTGACACAACTCTGCGACCACCTCCTTATTGAATCAGAGTCACCTCACACACTGCTCTTGGGTTAATTGTAGGTAGGAAAAGAGCTCTTGGAAAACCCGGGGTGGGTAGGGAAGAGTCCCTCCTCCATCTTTACAGAGCTTCCGCTCTCTGCAGTCTCTGCTCCATTTGTGGGTCATGTTACAGATACAGAGACACTGTAACTACAGTCCCCATACCTCTGACAGAGTTGAGTCACCAAATCCTCTGTCCTCCCTGAATGTCTGCAGCAGCTCACAACACAACCTCTAGAAACCCATCCACAACACCTGCACTGACTTTACAACAGCAGAAGTAAGTCAAAAGCCCCTCACCTGTAGGTCGGATGCCTGGTCCTTTTAAATAACACTAGAGGGGATTCATTGTGATGCTAAATGTATATTCAGCTGACAGTGACTAACACAAGCAGTCAGTGGTCATGCCGAGACCTGATTACAAAGACGTACGCAAAGCTGTCTGGTTGGGACATTGAAGTCACATTCAAAACTATCCTCACATGAGTATCACAAACATAGTATGACACGCTGGAGCCCTGTCCAGCATGGGGCACTGTGCTGACCACTCGAGAGCCCTGTCCAGCATGAGGCACAGGGCTGGCCATACTAGAGCCCTGTCCAGCATGGGGCATTGTGCTGACCACTCGAGAGCCCTGTTCAGCATGGGGCACTGTGCTGACCATACCAGAGCCCTGTCCAGCATGAGGCACAGGGCTGACCATACTAGAGCCCTGTCCAGCATGGGGCACTGTGCTGACCATACTAGAGCCCTGTCCAGCATGGGGCATTGTGCTGACCATACTAGAGCCCTGTCCAGCATGAGGCACTGTGCTGACCATACTAGAGCCCTGTCCAGCATGGGGAACTGTGCTGACCATACTAGAGCCCTGTCCAGCATGAGGCACTGGGCTGACCACACTAGAGCCCTGTCCAGCATGGGGCATTGTGCTGACCACTCTAGAGCCCTGTCCAGCATGGGGCACTGTGCTGACCACTCTAGAGCCCTGTCCAGCATGGGGCATTGTGCTGACCACTCTAGAGCCCTGTCCAGCATGGGGCTCTGTGCTGATAATACAAGAGCCCTGTCCAGCATGAGGCACTGTGCTGACCATACTAGAGCCCTGTCCAGCATGAGGCATTGTGCTGACCATACTAGAGCCCTGTCCAGCATGAGGCATTGTGCTGACCATACTAGAGCCCTGTCCAGCATGGGGCATTGTGCTGACCATACTAGAGCCCTATCCAGCATGAGGCACTGTGCTGACCATACTAGATCCCTGTCCAGCATGAGGCATTGTGCTGACCATACTGAAGCCCTGTCCAGCATGGGGCATTGTGCTGACCATACTAGAGCTCTGTCCAGCATGGGGCTCTGTGCTGATAATACTAGAGCCCTGTCCAGCATGACGCACTGGGCTGACCGCACTCGAGCCCTGTCCAGCATGGGGCATTGTGCTGACCACTCTAGAGCCCTGTCCAGTATGGGGCTCTGTGCTGATAATACTAGAGCCCTGTCCAGCATGAGGCACAGTGCTGACCATACTAGAGCCCTGTCCAGCATGGGGCACTGTGCTGACCATACTAAAGCCCTGTCCAGCATGGGGCATTGTGCTGACCACACTAGAGCCCTGTCCAGCATGGGGCACTGTGCGGACCACACTAGAGCTCTGTCCAGCATGGGGCATTGTGCTGATAATACTCGAGCCCTGTCCAGCATGGGGCACTGGGCTGACCACACTAGAGCCCTGTCCAGCATGGGGCATTGTGCTGACCACAATAGAGCCCTTTCCAGCATGGGGCACTGTGCTGACCACACTAGAGCCCTGTCCAGCATGGGGCACTGTGCTGACCATACTAGAGCCCTGTCCAGCATGGGGCATTGTGCTGACCACAATAGAGCCCTTTCCAGCATGGGGCACTGTGCTGACCACACTAGAGCCCTGTCCAGCATGGGGCACTGGGCTGACCACACTAGAGCCCTGTCCAGCATGGGGCATTGTGCTGACCACAATAGAGCCCTTTCCAGCATGGGGCACTGTGCTGACCACACTAGAGCCCTGTCCAGCATGGGGCACTGTGCTGACCATACTAGAGCCCTGTCCAGCATGGGGCATTGTGCTGACCATACTAGAGCCCTGTCCAGCATGGGGCATTGTGCTGACCATACTAGAGCCCTGTCCAGCATGGGGCACTGTGCTGATAATACTAGAGCCCTGTCCAGCATGGGGCACTGTGCTGACCACACTAGAGCTCTGTCCAGCATGGGGCATTGTGCTGATAATACTCGAGCCCTGTCCAGCTTGGGGCACAGGGCTGACCACACTAGAGCCCTGTCCAGAATGGGGCATTGTGCTGACCACAATAGAGCCCTTTCCAGCATGGGGCACTGTGCTGACCACACTAGAGCCCTGTCCAGCATGGGGCACTGTGCTGACCATACTAGAGCCCTGTCCAGCATGGGGCATTGTGCTGACCATACTAGAGCCCTGTCCAGCATGGGGCACTGTGCTGATAATACTAGAGCCCTGTCCAGCATGGGGCACTGTGCTGACCATACTAGAGCCCTGTCCAGCATGGGGCACTGTGCTGATAATACTAGAGCCCTCTCCAGCATGAGGCACTGTGCTGATAATACTAGAGCCCTGTCCAGCATGGGGCACTGTGCTGATAATACTAGAGCCCTGTCCAGCATGGGGCATTGTGCTGACCATACTAGAGCTCTGTCCAGCATGGGGCACTGTGCTGATAATACTAGAGCCCTGTCCAGCATGGGGCATTGTGCTGATAATACTAGAGCCCTGTCCAGCATGGGGCATTGTGCTGACCATACTAGAGCCCTGTCCAGCATGGGGCACTGTGCTGATAATACTAGAGCCCTGTCCAGCTTGGGGCATTGTGCTGACCATACTAGAGCCCTGTACAGCATGGGGCATTGTGCTGACCATACTAGAGCCCTGACCAGCATGGGGCATTGTGCTGGTAATACTAGAGCCCTGTCCAGCTTGGGGCATTGTGCTGACCATTCTAGAGCCCTGTACAGCATGGGGCACTGTGCTGACCATACTAGAGCCCTGTCCAGCATGGGGCACTGTGCTGATAATACTAGAGCCCTGTCCAGCATGGGGCACTGTGCTGACCATACTAGAGCCCTGTCCAGCATGGGGCACTGTGCTGATAATACTAGAGCCCTGTCCAGCATGAGGCACTGTGCTGATAATACTAGAGCCCTGTCCAGCATGGGGCACTGTGCTGATAATACTAGAGCCCTGTCCAGCATGGGGCATTGTGCTGACCATACTAGAGCTCTGTCCAGCATGGGGCACTGTGCTGATAATACTAGAGCCCTGTCCAGCATGGGGCATTGTGCTGACCATACTAGAGCCCTGTCCAGCATGGGGCATTGTGCTGATAATACTAGAGCCCTGTCCAGCATGGGGCATTGTGCTGACCATACTAGAGCCCTGTCCAGCATGGGGCACTGTGCTGATAATACTAGAGCCCTGTCCAGCTTGGGGCATTGTGCTGACCATACTAGAGCCCTGTACAGCATGGGGCATTGTGCTGACCATACTAGAGCCCTGTCCAGCATGGGGCATTGAGCTGATAATACTAGAGCCCTGTCCAGCATGGGGCATTGTGCTGACCACACTAGAGTCCTGTCCAGCATGGGGCATTGTGCTGACCACACTAGAGTCCTGTCCAGCATGGGGCATTGTGCTGGTAATACTAGAGCCCTGTCCAGCATGGGGCACTGTGCTGACCACACTAGAGCCCTGTCCAGCATGGGGCATTGTGCTGATAATACTAGAGCTCTGTCCAGCATGGGGCACTGTGCTGACCACACTAGAGCCCTGTCCAGCATGGGGCATTGTGCTGGTAATACTAGAGCCCTGTCCAGCATGGGGCATTGTGCTGATAATACTAGAGCTCTGTCCAGCATGGGGCACTGTGCTGATAATACTAGAGCCCTGTCCAGCATGGGGCATTGAGCTGACCACACTAGAGTCCTGTCCAGCATGGGGCATTGTGCTGGTAATACTAGAGCCCTGTCCAGCATGGGGCATTGTGCTGACCATACTAGAGCCCTGTCCAGCATGGGGCATTGTGCTGACCATACTAGAGCCCTGTCCAGCATGGGGCATTGTGCTGACCATACTAGAGCCTTGTCCAGCATGGGGCATTGTGCTGACCATACAAGAGCCCTGTCCAGCATGGGGCATTGTGCTGACCACACTAGAGACCTGTCCAGCATGGGGCATTGTGCTGACCATACTCGGGCCCTGTCCAGCATGGGGCATTGTGCTGACCACACTAGAGCCCTGTCCAGCATGGGGCATTGTGCTGACCATACTGGAGCCCTGTCCAGCATGGGGCATTGTGCTGACCATACTAGAGCTCTGTCCAGCATGGGGCATTGTGCTGACCATACTAGAGCTCTGTCCAGCATGGGGCATTGTGCTGACCATACTAAAGCCCTGTCCAGCATGGGGCATTGTGCTGACCATACTAGAGCCCTGTCCAGCATGGGGCATTGTGCTGACCATACTAGAGCTCTGTCCAGCATGGGGCATTTTGCTGACCATACTAGAGCTCTGTCCAGCATGGGGCACTGTGCTGACCATACTGGAGCCCTGTCCAGCATGGGGCATTGTGCTGACCATACTAGAGCTCTGTCCAGCATGGGGCACTGTGCTGACCATACTAGAGCCCTGTCCAGCATGGGGCACTGTGCTGACCATACAAGAGCCCTGTCCAGCATGGGGCACTGTGCTGACCATACTAGAGCCCTGTCCAGCATGGGGCATTGTGCTGACCATACTAGAGCTCTGTCCAGCATGGGGCACTGTGCTGACCATACTAGAGCCCTGGCCTGCATGGGGCATTGTGCTGACCGTACTAGAGCTCTGTCCAGCATGGGGCACTGTGCTGACCATACTAGAGCCCTGTCCAGCATGCGGCATTGTGCTGACCATACTAGAGCTCTGTCCAGCATGGGGCATTGTGCTGACCATACTAGAGCCCTGTCCAGCATGGGGCACTGGGCTGACCACACTAGAGCCCTGTCCAGAATGGGGCATTGTGCTGACCACAATAGAGCCCTTTCCAGCATGGGGCACTGTGCTGACCACACTAGAGCTCTGTCCAGCATGGGGCACTGTGCTGACCATACTAGAGCCCTGGCCTGCATGGGGCATTGTGCTGACCGTACTAGAGCTCTGTCCAGCATGGGGCACTGTGCTGACCATACTAGAGCCCTGTCCAGCATGGGGCATTGTGCTGACCATACTAGAGCTCTGTCCAGCATGGGGCATTGTGCTGACCATACTAGAGCCCTGTCCAGCATGAGGCATTGTGCTGACCATACTGGAGCTCTGTCCAGCATGGGGCACTGTGCTGACCATACTAGTGCCCTGTCCAGCATGGGGCATTGTGCTGACCATACTAGAGCTCTGTCCAGCATGGGGCACTGTGCTGACCATACTAGAGCCCTGTCCAGCATGAGGCATTGTGCTGACCATACTGGAGCTCTGTCCAGCATGGGGCACTGTGCTGACCATACTAGAGCCCTGTCCAGCATGGGGCATTGTGCTGACCACACTAGAGCTCTGTCCAGCATGGGGCACTGTGCTGACCATACTAGAGCCCTGGCCTGCATGGGGCATTGTGCTGACCGTACTAGAGCTCTGTCCAGCATGGGGCACTGTGCTGACCATACTAGAGCCCTGTCCAGCATGGGGCATTGTGCTGACCATACTAGAGCTCTGTCCAGCATGGGGCATTGTGCTGACCATACTAGAGCCCTGTCCAGCATGAGGCATTGTGCTGACCATACTAGAGCCCTGTCCAGCATGAGGCATTGTGCTGACCATACTAGAGCCCTGTCCAGCATGGGGCATTGTGCTGACCATACTAGAGCCCTATCCAGCATGAGGCACTGTGCTGACCATACTAGATCCCTGTCCAGCATGAGGCATTGTGCTGACCATACTGAAGCCCTGTCCAGCATGGGGCATTGTGCTGACCATACTAGAGCCCTGTCCAGCATGGGGCTCTGTGCTGATAATACTAGAGCCCTGTCCAGCATGACGCACTGGGCTGACCGCACTCGAGCCCTGTCCAGCATGGGGCATTGTGCTGACCACTCTAGAGCCCTGTCCAGTATGGGGCTCTGTGCTGATAATACTAGAGCCCTGTCCAGCATGAGGCACAGTGCTGATCATACTAGAGCCCTGTCCAGCATGGGGCACTGTGCTGACCATACTAAAGCCCTGTCCAGCATGGGGCACTGTGCGGACCACACTAGAGCTCTGTCCAGCATGGGGCATTGTGCTGATAATACTCGAGCCCTGTCCAGCATGGGGCACTGGGCTGACCACACTAGAGCCCTGTCCTGCATGGGGCATTGTGCTGACCACAATAGAGCCCTTTCCAGCATGGGGCACTGTGCTGACCACACTAGAGCCCTGTCCAGCATGGGGCACTGTGCTGACCATACTAGAGCCCTTTCCAGCATGGGGCATTGTGCTGACCACACTAGAGTCCTGTCCAGCATGGGGCATTGTGCTGGTAATACTAGAGCCCTGTCCAGCATGGGGCACTGTGCTGATAATACTAGAGCTCTGTCCAGCATGGGGCACTGTGCTGACCACACTAGAGCCCTGTCCAGCATGGGGCATTGTGCTGACCACTCTAGAGTCCTGTCCAGCATGGGGCATTGTGCTGGTAATACTAGAGCCCTGTCCAGCATGGGGCACTGTGCTGACCACACTAGAGCCCTGTCCAGCATGGGGCATTGTGCTGATAATACTAGAGCTCTGTCCAGCATGGGGCACTGTGCTGACCACACTAGAGCCCTGTCCAGCATGGGGCATTGTGCTGGTAATACTAGAGCCCTGTCCAGCATGGGGCATTGTGCTGATAATACTAGAGCTCTGTCCAGCATGGGGCACTGTGCTGATAATACTAGAGCCCTGTCCAGCATGGGGCATTGAGCTGACCACACTAGAGTCCTGTCCAGCATGGGGCATTGTGCTGGTAATACTAGAGCCCTGTCCAGCATGGGGCATTGTGCTGACCATACTAGAGCCCTGTACAGCATGGGGCATTGTGCTGACCATACTAGAGCCCTGTCCAGCATGGGGCATTGTGCTGACCATACTAGAGCCTTGTCCAGCATGGGGCATTGTGCTGACCATACAAGAGCCCTGTGCAGCATGGGGCATTGTGCTGACCATACTAGAGACCTGTCCAGCATGGGGCATTGTGCTGACCATACTCGGGCCCTGTCCAGCATGGGGCATTGTGCTGACCATACTGGAGCATTGTCCAGCATGGGGCATTGTGCTGACCATACAAGAGCCCTGTGCAGCATGGGGCATTGTGCTGACCACACTAGAGCCCTGTCCAGCATGGGGCATTGTGGTGTCCATACTGGAGCCCTGTCCAGCATGGGGCATTGTGCTGACCATACTAGAGCTCTGTCCAGCATGGGGCATTGTGCTGACCATACTGGAGCTCTGTCCAGCATGGGGCATTGTGCTGACCATACTAAAGCCCTGTCCAGCATGGGGCATTGTGCTGACCATACTAGAGCCCTGTCCAGCATGGGGCATTGTGCTGACCATACTAGAGCTCTGTCCAGCATGGGGCATTTTGCTGACCATACTAGAGCTCTGTCCAGCATGGGGCACTGTGCTGACCATACTGGAGCCCTGTCCAGCATGGGGCATTGTGCTGACCATACTAGAGCTCTGTCCAGCATGGGGCACTGTGCTGACCATACTAGAGCCCTGTCCAGCATGGGGCACTGTGCTGACCATACAAGAGCCCTGTCCAGCATGGGGCACTGTGCTGACCATACTAGAGCCCTGTCCAGCATGGGGCATTGTGCTGACCATACTAGAGCTCTGTCCAGCATGGGGCACTGTGCTGACCATACTAGAGCTCTGTCCAGCATGGGGCATTGTGCTGACCATACTAGAGCCCTGTCCAGCATGAGGCATTGTGCTGACCATACTAGAGCCCTGTCCAGCATGAGGCATTGTGCTGACCATACTAGAGCCCTGTCCAGCATGAGGCATTGTGCTGACCATACTAGAGCCCTGTCCAGCATGGGGCATTGTGCTGACCATACTAGAGCCCTATCCAGCATGAGGCACTGTGCTGACCATACTAGATCCCTGTCCAGCATGAGGCATTGTGCTGACCATACTGAAGCCCTGTCCAGCATGGGGCATTGTGCTGACCATACTAGAGCCCTGTCCAGCATGGGGCTCTGTGCTGATAATACTAGAGCCCTGTCCAGCATGACGCACTGGGCTGACCGCACTCGAGCCCTGTCCAGCATGGGGCATTGTGCTGACCACTCTAGAGCCCTGTCCAGTATGGGGCTCTGTGCTGATAATACTAGAGCCCTGTCCAGCATGAGGCACAGTGCTGACCATACTAGAGCCCTGTCCAGCATGGGGCACTGTGCTGACCATACTAAAGCCCTGTCCAGCATGGGGCATTGTGCTGACCACACTAGAGCCCTGTCCAGCATGGGGCACTGTGCGGACCACACTAGAGCTCTGTCCAGCATGGGGCATTGTGCTGATAATACTCGAGCCCTGTCCAGCTTGGGGCACTGGGCTGACCACACTAGAGCCCTGTCCAGCATGGGGCATTGTGCTGACCACAATAGAGCCCTTTCCAGCATGGGGCACTGTGCTGACCACACTAGAGCTCTGTCCAGCATGGGGCACTGTGCTGACCATACTAGAGCCCTGTCCAGTATGGGGCATTGTGCTGACCATACTAGAGCCCTGTCCAGCATGGGGCATTGTGCTGACCATACTAGAGCCCTGTCCAGCATGCGGCACTGTGCTGATAATACTAGAGCCCTGTCCAGCATGGGGCACTGTGCTGACCACACTAGAGCTCTGTCCAGCATGGGGCATTGTGCTGATAATACTCGAGCCCTGTCCAGCATGGGGCACTGGGCTGACCACACTAGAGCCCTGCCCAGAATGGGGCATTGTGCTGACCACAATAGAGCCCTTTCCAGCATGGGGCACTGTGCTGACCACACTAGAGCCCTGTCCAGCATGGGGCACTGTGCTGACCATACTAGAGCCCTGTCCAGCATGGGGCATTGTGCTGACCATACTAGAGCCCTGTCCAGCATGGGGCACTGTGCTGATAATACTAGAGCCCTGTCCAGCATGGGGCACTGTGCTGACCATACTAGAGCCCTGTCCAGCATGGGGCACTGTGCTGACCATACTAGAGCTCTGTCCAGCATGGGGCACTGTGCTGATAATACTAGAGCCCTGTCCAGCATGGGGCACTGTGCTGATAATACTAGAGCCCTGTCCAGCATGGGGCATTGTGCTGACCATACTAGAGCCCTGTCCAGCATGGGGCACTGTGCTGATAATACTAGAGCCCTGTCCAGCATGGGGCATTGTGCTGACCATACTAGAGCCCTGTCCAGCATGGGGCATTGTGCTGACCATACTAGAGCCCTGTACAGCATGGGGCATTGTGCTGACCATACTAGAGCCCTGTCCAGCATGGGGCATTGAGCTGATAATACTAGAGCCCTGTCCAGCATGGGGCATTGTGCTGGTAATACTAGAGTCCTGTCCAGCATGGGGCACTGTGCTGACCACACTAGAGCCCTGTCCAGCATGGGGCATTGTGCTGATAATACTAGAGCTCTGTCCAGCATGGGGCACTGTGCTGACCACACTAGAGCCCTGTCCAGCATGGGGCAATGTGCTGGTAATACTAGAGCCCTGTCCAGCATGGGGCATTGTGCTGATAATACTAGAGCTCTGTCCAGCATGGGGCACTGTGCTGATAATACTAGAGCCCTGTCCAGCATGGGGCATTGAGCTGACCACACTAGAGTCCTGTCCAGCGTGGGGCATTGTGCTGGTAATAC
Source organism: Heterodontus francisci (assembly GCF_036365525.1). Classification (NCBI taxonomy): domain Eukaryota; kingdom Metazoa; phylum Chordata; class Chondrichthyes; order Heterodontiformes; family Heterodontidae; genus Heterodontus; species Heterodontus francisci. The sequence continues at coordinate 378,683 of NW_027140332.1, forward strand.
TAGAGCCCTGTCCAGCATGGGGCATTGTGCTGACCATACTAGAGCCCTGTCCAGCATGGGGCATTGTGCTGACCATACTAGAGCCCTGTCCAGCATGGGGCATTGTGCTGACCATACTAGAGCCTTGCCCAGCATGGGGCATTGTGCTGACCATACAAGAGCCCTGTCCAGCATGGGGCATTGTGCTGACCATACTAGAGACCTGTCCAGCATGGGGCATTGTGCTGACCATACTCGGGCCCTGTCCAGCATGGGGCATTGTGCTGACCACACTAGAGCCCTGTCCAGCATGGGGCATTGTGGTGACCATACTGGAGCCCTGTCCAGCATGGGGCATTGTGCTGACCATACTAGAGCTCTGTCCAGCATGGGGCATTGTGCTGACCATACTAGAGCTCTGTCCAGCATGGGGCATTGTGCTGACCATACTAAAGCCCTGTCCAGCATGGGGCATTGTGCTGACCATACTAGAGCTCTGTCCAGCATGGGGCATTTTGCTGACCATACTAGAGCTCTGTCCAGCATGGGGCACTGTGCTGACCATACTGGAGCCCTGTCCAGCATGGGGCATTGTGCTGACCATACTAGAGCTCTGTCCAGCATGGGGCACTGTGCTGACCATACTAGAGCCCTGTCCAGCATGGGGCACTGTGCTGACCATACAAGAGCCCTGTCCAGCATGGGGCACTGTGCTGACCATACTAGAGCCCTGTCCAGCATGGGGCATTGTGCTGACCATACTAGAGCTCTGTCCAGCATGGGGCACTGTGCTGACCATACTAGAGCCCTGGCCTGCATGGGGCATTGTGCTGACCGTACTAGAGCTCTGTCCAGCATGGGGCACTGTGCTGACCATACTAGAGCTCTGTCCAGCATGGGGCATTGTGCTGACCAAAGTAGAGCCCTGTCCAGCATGGGGCATTGTGCTGACCATACTAGAGCCCTGACCAGCATGGGGCATTGCGCTGACCATACTAGAGCCCTGTCCAGCATGGGGCATTGTGCTGACCATACTAGAGCTCTGTCCAGCATGGGGCACTGTGCTGACCATGCTAGAGCTCTGTCCAGCATGGGGCATTGTGCTGACCAAAGTAGAGCCCTGTCCAGCATGGGGCATTGTGCTGACCATACTAGAGCTCTGTCCAGCATGAGGCACTGTGCTGACCTCACTAGAGCCCTGTCCAGCATGGGGCATTGTGCTGACCATACTAGAGCTCTGTCCAGCATGGGGCATTGTGCTGACCACATTAGAGCCCTGTCCAGCATGGGGCACTGTGCTGACCATACTAGATTTCTGTCCAGCATGGGGCACTGTGCTGACCACACTAGAGCCCTGTCCAGCATGGGGCATTGTGCTGACCATACTAGAGCCCTGTCCAGCATGGGGCACTGTGCTGACCACACTAGAGTCCTGTCCAGCATGGGGCATTGTGCTGACCATACTAGAGCCCTGTCCAGCATGGGGCACTGTGCTGACCACACTAGAGCCCTGTCCAGCATGGGGCATTGTGCTGACCATACTAGAGTTCTGTCCAGCATGGGGCACTGTGCTGACCACACTAGAGCCCTGTCCAGCATGGGGCATTGTGCTGACCCTACTAGAGCCCTGTCCAGCATGGGGCATTGTGCTGACCATACTAGAGCCCTGTCCAGCATGGGGCACTGTGCTGACCACACTAGAGCCCTGTCCAGCATGGGGCATTGTGCTGACCATACTCGACCTCTGTCCAGCATGGGGCATTGTGCTGACCATACTAGAGCCCTGTCCAGCATGGGGCATTGTGCTGACCATATTAGAGTTCTGTCCAGCATGGGGCATTGTGCTGATAATACTAGAGCTCTGTCCAGCATGGGGCACTTTGCTGACCATACTAGAGCTCTATCCAGCATAGGGCATTGTGCTGACCATACTAGAGCATTGTCCAGCATGGGCATTGTGCTGACCATACTCGAGCCCTGTCCAGCATGGGACATTGTGCTTACCATATTAGAGCATTGTCCAGCATGGGGCATTGTGCTGACCATACTAGAGCCCTGTCCAGCATGGGGCATTGTGCTGACCATACTAGAGCCCTGTCCAGCATGGGGCATTGTGCTGACCATACTAGAGCCCTGTCCAGCATGGGGCACTGTGCTGACCATTTTGGAGCTCTGTCCGGCATGAGGCACTGTGCTGACCATACTAGAGCATTGTCCACCTTTGGGCACTGTGCTGACCACACAAGTGTACTGCCCACCATGGGACACTGTGCTGACCACACTAGAAGTGGCCGGCTGTGTGGTTCGCATCATTTTATGGGTCCCATCTTCTGCGCCCTGAGCAACAGTGGGTCTGTAGAGTTGAAAATCGTGGCTAGGAACAGATACAGAGAGAAAGAAATTCACTTTAAAAAGAGAATTGAGAAAAGATTGAAGGCATATTATTTGCAGAAATATGGGAAATGCACAAGAGAATGGGACTAATGGAGTGGTGAGGCCATGGAGGGATTCAGACTCAAGAATGAGAATATTAAAATTAAGGTGCTGCCAGACCGGGAGCCAATGTAGATCAGTGAGCACAGGGGTGATGGGTGATCGGGATTTGGTGTGAGTTAAGATACAGGCATCAGAGTTCTGGATGGGCTGTGGTTTATGGAGGTTTATAACTGGGAGGGTGACCAGGAGAGATTCGGAATAGTCAAGTGTGGATTTAACAAAGGCACATATGAGGGTTTATGCAGCAGATGGGCTGAGGCAGAAGTGGAGACGAGTGATATTACTCAGGTGGTAGTAGACAAGGTTGGTGATGGAGAGAATTTGGAGATGAACTCAAGTAAGGTAAAAATAGAACACAGAGGTTGTAAACTGTCTGGTTCAGCCTCAGGATCGGGTATGTGGTTCACAGGTAGGGGATGGAGTTTGAGATGGAGACCAATGGACCAATGACACTGTCTTCTCTCTTCCCACAATTTACGTTCCAGAACAGTATTTCAGTAAACAGGGTTTACAGATCTCCTAGCTGGAAATAGAGACAGTATCAGCAGCAAAGAGGAGAGAGTAAATTACAAGAACTGAAATACCGTTCGCAGTGGTTTACACAGCTGATTTCTGGAGATAGAGATTCAGCAGAAATAACAACAGCAGCAAGGAGGGCAGAGGAAATTACAGGAGCAGTAATGCAGTTAAACATGGTTAATCAAGGTAATTACTGGAGATATTCACCGGGATTAACAACAGCAGCAAGGAGGGTAGAGTAAATTACAGGAATATAATACAGTTAAACATGGTTTAAGGAATAAATACCTGGAAACAGATACTAACCAGGGACACCAACAAGACCGAGGATGGGATAATAAATGTATTGAGCAATCCGAAGTGCGAGGTAGATGCGAAAGTTTAATGAGAACCGATCATAATGTGTAGAAAGATCGTGAAGATCCGAGGATAAACTCTTGCTCATTGTTGTAACATTCCAATCTATTGTTCTCAGATTCTGACCCATTGTTCTCAGATTCTGACCCATTGTTCTCAGACTCTGACACATTGTTCTCAGATTCTGACCCATTGTTCTCAGACTCTGACACATTGTTCTCAGATTCTGACCCTTTGTTCTCAGATTCTGATCTATCTTCTCCCTGTCTCTGGAGCCGCTGATCCCTGTGAGTGCCGGGCGTGATGCTCCCGCTGACAGTATGGGATAACACATCGAAAGGAGTCCCATATTAATAGAAGAGGGAAACCCTCCTGTGACACAATCAGGGTCCATGGAGACTGACATTAATTACAGTCACTGAACAAACAGTTTCAGTTAACACCATTCTATCCAACACCTTTTTGTACCACAATAAACTGGAACTCTTACCCAGTCTGAATGGATGTTTTGGGGTTTCTGAGGGAAGGAATAGTGGAAATAGCAGAGGCACTGGCCAGAATCTTCCAATCCTCCTTGGATATGGGTGTGATGACAGAGGATTGGAGGATTGTAAATCTTACATCCTGTTTAAAAAAGGAGATATGCGATAAATGCTGTAATTACTGACCAGTCAGACTAGTGTCACGACTGGGGACATTTGTAGACGTGACAACCCAAGAGAAAAATACTTGTTGCTTGGAAAAACATTGGATAGTAAATGGTTAGCAACCTGGATATGCTAAAGACTATTGATGTCTGGCAAACAACAACAACAACAACAATTTATATTTAGATATTGCCTTTAATGTTATAAAAAATCCCAAGGTGCTTCACAGGAGCATCATGAAGCAAAGTGCGAACTGAGATACAACAGGAGATATTAAGTCAAAGGACCAACAGCTTAGCCAAAGAGGAAGGTTTCAAGGAATGTCTTAAAGGAGGAAAGTGAGATGGAGAGGTGCAGAGGTGGAGATGTGTAGGGAGGATACTGCAGCTTGGGCCCCGGCAGCTGAAGGCACGGTCGCCAGTGGTGCAGTGATTAAAATAACGGATGTAAAAGAGACCAGAATTAGAGGAGCACAGATGTCTCGATGGGTTCTGGAGCTGGAGGAGATTACAGAGATAGGGAGGGGCGAGGCCATTGAGAGATATGACAACAAGGATGAGAATTTTAAAATCAAGATATTGCTTGATTGGGAGCCAATGTCGGTCAGTGTCATATAAACGGGACTTGGTGTGAGCTAAGACATGGGCAGCAGAGTTTTGGATGACCTCAAGTTTACAGAGAGTAGATATGGGAGATCAGCCAGGAGTGAGTTGGAACAGTCACATCGAGAGGTGACGAAGTTATAAATGAGGTTTCAGCAGCAGATGGGCTGAGACAGGGGTGAAGTCAGGCGATGTTACTGAGGTGGCAATAGGCGGTTGTAATTCTACCCTGAAAATGAGGTTAAAGCTCATTTTGTGGTGAAATGTGACACCAAGGCTGTAAACATATTGTCTCAATCTCAGACTGTCACCAGGAAGAGGGATGGGATCAATAGCAAGGGAACAGAGTTGGAGTGGGGAGTTAAAACAATGGCTTCAGTCTTCCCAATATTTAATTGGAGGAAATTTCTGCTCATCCAGTACTGGATGTCGGATAAGCAATCTGATAATTTAACAACAGTGGAGGAGTGGAGAGAGGTGGTGCTGAGGTAAACTTGATGGAGTTCTTTGATAAAACAATGGAGATGGTTGATGAGGGTGGTGTGATTGAAGTTATATATATGGACTTTCAAAAGGTGTTCGATCAAGTGACATTCAATAGACAGGTTAGGAAAACTGAACACTATGAATTAAAGGGACAGTGACAGTGTGGATATAACATTGGCTAAGGAACAGTAAACAGAGAGAAGTGGTGAAAGGTTGTTGTTCAGACTCGATGGGAGTATACAGTGGTGTTCCCCTGGGCTCAATATTAGGACCACTGCCCTTTTTGCTCTTGGAAACCCAGGGTGGGTAGGGCAGAGGCCATTCCTCCTCTTTCTTTCCAGAGCTTTCCCTCTCTCTGCAGCTTCTGCTCCATTTGTTGATCATGTTACAGACGCAGAGACACTGTAACTACAGTCCCCATTCATCGTACAGAGTTGTGTCACCAAGTCCTCTCTCCTCCCTGAATGTCTGCAGCAGCTCATAACACAACCTCCAGAAAACCATCCACAGCACCTCCACTAACTTTGTAATAACAGAAGTAAGTCAAAAGCCCCTCACCTGCAAGTTGGACGCCTGGTCCTTTTAAATAACACTAGAGGGGGATCCTCGTGCTGCTGAATGTATGTTCAGCTGAGAGTGACTAACACAGGTGGTCAGTATACATGCAAGGACCAAGTATCAAAGACGTACATCAAAGTTGCTGAAATGGCTGATCGACTTCATATTCAGACCTCTCCTCACACTACAGACACACACATGTTACACCGACACGAGCACCCCGGCCAGCCTGGGTGTCCTGTACAATGTGCTGGATGTGACCGGCAGTGCAGCTCACACCATTTTATGGATCCAAGCTTCCACAGCATGAGTGGAGCAGGAGAGATGAAATGTGTGGTCAGGAAGACCACACTGCGGCTGTCTGGATACAAAATTGTCTGGCCCATAGAAGACAGAGGGTGTTAGTAGATGGAAAGTATTCAGCATGGAGCTCGGTGACCAGTGGTGTTCTGCAGGGATCTGTTCTGGGACCTCTGCTCTTTGTGATTTTTATAAATGACTTGGATGAGGAAGTGGAAGGCTGGGTTAGCAAGTTTGCCGATGACACGAAGGTTGCTAGAGTTGTGGATAGTGTGGAAGGCTGTTGTAGGTTGCAACGGGACATTGACAGGATGCAGAGCTGGGTTGAGAAGTGGCAGATGGAGTTCAACCTGGAAAAGTGTGAAGTGATTCATTTTGGTAGGTCGAATTTGAATGCAGAATACAGGCTTAAAGACAGGGTTTTTGGTAGTGTGGAGGAACAGAGGGATCTTGGGGTCCATGTCCAGAGATCGCTCAAAGTTGCCACCCAAGTTGAAAGGGTTGTTAAGAAGGCGTATGGTGTGTTGGCTTTCATTAACAGGGGGATTGAGTTTAAGAGCCGCGAGGTTATGCTGCAGCTCTATAAGGCCCTGGTTCGACCACACTTGGAATATTGTGTTCAGTTCTGGTCGCCTCATTATAGGAAGGGTATGGATGCTTTAGAGAGGGTGCAGAGGAGATTTACCAGGATGCTGCCTGGACTGGAGGGCATGTCTTATGAAGAAAGATTGAGGGAGCTAGGGCTTTTCTCATTGGAGCGAAGAAGGATGAGAGGTGACTTGATAGAGGGGTACAAGGTGATGAGAGGCATAGATAGAGTGGATAGTCAGAGACTTTTTCCCAGGGTGGAAAGGGCTATCACTAGTGGGCATAATTTTAAGGTGACTGGAGGAAGGTTTCAGGGAGATGTCAGAGGTAGGTTCTTTACACTGAGAGTGGTGGGTGCGTGGAATGCGCTGCCAGTGGTGGTAGTAGAAGCAGATACATTAGGGAAATTTAAGCAACTCTTGGATAGGTACATGGATGATAGGAGAATGAAGGGTAGGTAGTTAGTTTGATCTTAGAGTAGGTTAAAGGTTCGGCACAACATCGTGGGCCGAAGGGCCTGTACTGTGCTGTACTGTTCTATGCTCTATGTTCTATGTTATATGAAGAGTGACAGAAGGAAAGAAAGTCACTTTTAAGCGGGAATTGGAAAAAAGATTTTTAAGAGGAACAAGTTTCAGGAACATTGGAAATGAACAGGGGATTGGGATAATCAGAGGGGTGAGGACATGGAGGGATTTGATCACATGAGTGAGAATATTAAAATTGAGGTGTTACTGGACCAAGAGCCAATGTAGGTCAGTCAGCACAGGGATGTTGGGTGAACAGAATTTGGTGCAAATTAGAAGATGGCAGCAGAGTTTTGGATGACCACAGGTTACAGAGAGTAGGATGTGGGAGACCAGCCAGGAGTGTGTTAGAATAGTCAAGTCTCGAGATAAAAAAGGCATGGATGAGGTTTTTAGTAGCAGATGAATTGAGCTCTCTCTCTCTCTCGTTCTTTCTCTCTCTGTCGGCCTCATTTGCTCTGTCCCACACTCAGAATCTTATAAGTTTCAATCAAGTCGCCTCTTACTCTTCTAAACTCCAGCTGACATAAGCCTAGCCTGTGCAGCCTTTCCTCATTAGACAACACCCCCATTCCAGGCATTAGTCTAGTAAACCATCTCTGAACTGCTTCGAATGCATTTCCACCTGTCCTTCAATGAGGAGACCAATACTGTACACAGTATTCCAGAAGTGGTCTCCCTATATAACTGAAACATAACCTCCCTACATTTGTATTCAATTCCTCCTGCAACAGCCGATAACATTCTATTAGTTTTCCTAACTACTTTCAATGCCTACATATTAACCTTTTACAATTCATACACAAGGACTCTCAGTTCCCCCTGGATGGAAGAGCTCTGAAATCTCTCACCATTGTGATTATATGCTTAATTTTTATTCTTCCTGCCAAAATGGACAATTTCATATTTTCCCACATTATACTCCATTTACCAGATCTTTGCCCAATCACTCAATCTATCTACCCCTTTGTGGTTCACTTGTGTCCACGTCACAACATACTGTCTGACCGACGTTTCTGTCATCAGCAAATTTAGCAAACATACCTTTGGCCCCTTCATCCAAGTGATTTATATAAATTGTAAAGAGCCAAGGCACCCGCACTGATCCCTGTGACACACCACTCGTTACATCTTGCCAAACAGAAAATGATCCATTTAAGCCTACTCTCTGTTTCCTGTTAGTTAGCCAATCTTCTATCCAAGCCAATAGGTTGCCCCCTACACCATGAGCTTTTATATTCCGCAATGAACTTTGATGTGGCACATTATGAAATCCCTTCTAGAAATCTAAGTATAGTACATCCACCAGTTCCCCTTTATCCACAGCACCTGTTACTTCTTCAAAGAACTTCAATAAATTGGTTAAACATGGTTTCCGTTTCACAAAAGCATGTTGACTCTGCCTGATCACCTTGAATTATTCTGTGTGTCCTGCTATAACGTCTTTACTAATAGCTTCTTACATTTGATCCATAGCCAGAAAGCCTTTCTCACCTGCCACAGGCCGTATGTCCACTATGTTTATTCTGATTTTGTGCTGGATTTGAACTGTTACTCCTCAATAAACTGCTTGTGACCCTTCGACCTCCTTTTGGTTAATCTGTGACCCTGGATCAGATCTTATATTGGTGTAGGAGAGGGAACACAGCTCATGTCAAAGTCCTGCCTCCCTTTTATATGATCCTGCATAATGGACAGAGACTACTGGGCAGTAATGTGCTCAAAGGTTATCAGCAGTAATTGATTATCCCTATATTTGTATATTGTAGAACATTAAAACATACCCCTACTCTGGTGTCCAGTGTAACCTCAATATTCATGATTAAAATATCAGAGGAGTGGGAACCAGACAGCTCTGATCACCCTGAGGTACAGGCGATTCTCGAGTCCGTGTCGAGTGTATCCACAACCCATAAAGATAACTGTGCAAACATGAGCAGACCCGAAGAAATTAACTTACCATTGCATGATCCATGAAGCAGTATTCTTACCGAGCTGAGATTATATCATACATTCCAGACACTATCATGTCATTGTTATACCAGGGTGTAGTTCACGAAGCCATGTTCCCTTCTAACTGCCCGATTTGACAGGTTGGAAAGCCGGATGGCAGCTGGTGACTGACTATTGACCACCACAAACTCAATTCAGTCAACCCTGCGTGAACCCGGTTGTCTGATAGACACCCACCCTACTCTCCCGGATTCTCAGTGGCAGGGCTGTCTTCTCCACCCTGGATATCTCTAATGTTTATTGGAGTATCCCAGTAAAACTAGAGAAACAAATTAAATTCACATTCACTTCTGAGGACCAGAGATACCCCTGGACATGTCTGTCACAAGGGGTTCCACAATAACCCCACTATTTTCAACAAACGTGTAGCCGGGTCCCTTCTGAGCTTTTCACAGTCTTCCTGCTCGCTGCAATATGTCGATGATCTTCTCATCACCGTGTCCACACATTTAACCCTTTTACAGGAACTACTGCAGTGACTTTGGGAGCTGGACTAAAAGACCATCCACGTAAGGCCCAGCTGGTGCAAGACCGTGTCACCTTTCTACGTGCCCAGATCAGATCATCCTGCATCAGCCCACACCAGCGTCAGGCCGAGACCATCCAGTATCTACCCCTGTTCACCTCAAAGTCCTGCCCTGTGTCCTATCCTCAGGCTGGTGGGGTATCAGTGGACCCTCATCCAGTATCTACCCCTGTCCACCTCAAAGACTGCCCGGTGTCATATGCTCAGGCTGGTGGGGTATCAGTGGACCCTCATCCAGTGTGTACCCATGTCCAGCTCAAAGACTGCCCTGTGTCCTATCCTCAGGCTGGTGGGGTATCAGTGGACCCTCATCCAGTATCTACCCCTGTCCACCTCAAAGACTGCCCTGTGTCCTATCCTCAGACTGGTGGGGTATCAGTGGACCCTCATCCAGTGTCTACCCCTGTCCACCTCAAAGACTGCTCTGTGTCCTATCCTCAGGCTGGTGGGTTATCAGTGGACCCTCATCCAGTATCTACCCCTGTCCACCTCAAAGACTGCCCTGTGTCCTATCCTCAGGCTGGTGGGGTATCAGTGGACCCTCATCCAGTGTGTACCCATGTCCAGCTCAAAGACTGCCCTGTGTCCTTTCCTCAGGATGGTGGGTATCAGTGGACCCTCATCCCTCGATTTGCAGAGACTGTGACTCCTCTTTATGAACTAACTAATGATGGTGATGACCAGGTTTAACCCAGTTGGACTGAAGAGAGCAGAGAAGCAGCAACACAATTGAAGAAATCTGTCGCCCAGGCAACGTGTCTGATCTCACCTAACCCTGACAAGACTTTCAACATGGAGGTGGTGGACACAGTGAAAAGCCTGACTGCTGTCCTATGTAGAGAATACGAGGAGAAATTACTCCCCATTGTGAATGACTCCAGAATTGTCAGTGGGACTGAACTGATTTATTCTGTTTGTGAAGGACATTTGTTAACCACGTTCTGGGGCATCAAACATTTCACTTACATCACGGGGTTCTCCAGGGTGATACTGCCCAGTCCATTATAAACTTTCCCAGTATAGGGCGGCACAGTGGTGCAGTGGTTGGCACCGCAGCCTCACAGCTCCAGTGACCCGGGTTCAATTCTAGGTACTGCCTGTGTGGAGTTTGCCAGTTCTCCCTGTGTTTGCGTGGGTTTCCTCCGGGTGCTGCGGTTTCTACCCACATGCCAAAGACTTGCAGGTTGATCGGTAAATTGGCCATTAGCAATTGCCTGTAGTATAGGTAGGTGGTAGGGAAACATAGGGACAGGTGGGGATGTGGTAGGAATATGGAATTAGTGTAGGATTAGTATAAACGGGTGGTTGATGGTCTGCACAGACTCGGTGGGCCGAAGGGCCTGTTTCAGTGCTGTATCTCTAAACTAAACTAAAAGTAGTAATAGTATTCCCCTGTCAGAGAGTCGTAGAGTCATAGTCATTTCAGCACAGAATTAGGCCATTCTGCTCATCGAGTCCATGCCAGCTCTTTGTCGATAAATCCAGCCAGTCTCATACCCCAGCTCTGACTCCATATTCCTGCAAGTTTATTTCCATCAAGTGTTCATCCAATATCCTTTTGAAATAATTCACCTTCTCTGCTTCCACCACCCTCGGAGGCAATGATTTCCAGGCCATTACCACTCGTTGTGTAAAAATGTTGTTCATCACATCCCCCTTAACTCTTGCCCTCAATCTTAACTCTAGTCATTGTACCATAAGCTAATGGGAACATCTTTTCCTGTCTACCTTATCCAAACAGGTCATTATCTTGTATACATGTATCAAATCTCCCCTCAATCTCCTTTACTCCAAGGAAGACAATCCCAGCTTTTACAGACTATATTGTACTGAAAATCCTCCATCTCTGGAACCATTAAAGTAACCCTCCTCTACACCCTGTCAATGACCCTCACATCCTTCCTAAAGTGTGGTGAACAAAACTGGATGCAGTACTCCACTTGGGGCCTAACCAGAGCTTCATAAAGTTACAGCATAACTTTCCTTCTTCTGAACTCACCACCTCTATCTATGAAGCCCAAGATCCCATATGCTTTACTGACGACTCTCTCAATATATCCTGCCACCTTCAGGGATCTATGTGCATGAACCCCATGTCCCTTTGTCTCTGCACACTCTTTCGAACTTTACCATTAAGTGTATATTGCCTCTCCCTGTTCCTTCTGATAAAATGCATCACTTGACACTTGTCTGTATTAAATTCCATTTGCCTCTCGTCTGCCCATTCTGCTAGCCTATCTCTGTCCTCTGACATCGATTGGTATCAACCTCAATGCCTGCCCCGCCTCCAAGTTTGGTATCACCTGCAAATTTTGAAATGTTTCTCTGTAAGCCATTGTCCAAATCATTTATACATATCAGAATAAAACAGTGTTCCTAGCACTAACCCTTGGGGAACACAACTGTCTATTTTTCTCCAGTTTGAATAACAACTATTTACTGCAACTCACTGTTTTCTGTCATTAAGTCAGTTTTATATCCAAGCTGACACTGACCTTCCTTTTCCATCAGCATCAATTAACTGTCCAATTCTCACAAACAGATTGTGAAATAAAGTACAAATTCAGCTTAAAATTAAGTGAAATGCTAAATGTAAAATTAACAAATTGTTGGAAAGAGATCGACTCTTAGATCACTTAAAATTCAATCTCTCGATAACTTTACTGCATTTAGTACTCTGTCCAAGCAGGACTCCCTAAAACTGGACTCAGTGCAGCTTATTGCATTTAGGGTTTGGGGAGAGAATTCAAAAGCTTAGGGATGAGACCAGAAAGTGCTGGAAATACTCAGCAGGTCTGGCAGCATCTGTGTAGAGAGAAACAGAGTTAATGTTTCCGGTCTCTGACCCTTCATCAGAACTGGTAAACGTTAGGAATGTAACAGTCTGTAATTTAATCTATCCCCTCTCTGTCCCATCACAGTCCTTCCTTCTTGTTCTTCTTCCCCTTCCCCTCTTTCACTTGCTCAAAGACTGTTACATTTCTAACGTTTACCAGTTCTGATGAAGGGTCACAGATCTGAAACATTAACTCTGTTTCTCTCTGCACAAATGCTGCCAGACCTGATGAGTATTTCCAGTGTTCAGCATCCGCAATATTTTGCTTTTATTTTAGTGTTTAATTCACTGACATTTATCTTCCAGGAATTCCTCCCTGGAAGTTCTGCTCTCCTCTTCCAGAGCGTAGGGCCTCGGCAGCTGAAGGCAGGACCACCAATGGTAGAGCAATTAAACTCGTAGATGCTCAAGAGGCCAGAAATAGATGAGTGCAGATATCTCGGAGGGTTGTCGGGCTGGAGGAGATTACACAGATAAGGAGGAGTGAGATAATGAAGGATTTGAAAAGAAGGCTGAGAGTTTTAAAATTGAGGTGTTGCTGACCAGGAGCCAATGTAGGTCAGTGAGTACAGGGGGTAATGGGTGAACAGGACTTGGTGTGAGTTAGGACATGGGCAGCAGTGCATTGGATCACCTCAGGGTTATGGAGGGTAGAATGTGGGAGACCAGCCAGGAGTGTGTTGGACTAGTCGAGTCTACAGGTAACACAGGCAAAGGGGAGTGTTTCATCAGCAGAAGAGCTGAGAGAGGGGCAAAGTTGGGTGATGATATGGAAGTGTAAGTAGGCTGTTTTAGTAATATTTAGCAGGAAGCTCGTCGCAGCGTCAACTATGAAACCAGGTTGTGAACAGTTTGCTTTGGTTTCAGACAGTTGCCAAGGAGAGAGATCCAGTCTGTAGCTAGGAATCTTTTGACATGGGGTTTGAAAACAACGGCTGCAGTCTTCCTAATATTTAATTGGCATGGCAGATGTGTGAGGTGATACATTGTCGGAAGATTTGATATATATTATCCGTTCATGGGATGTGGGTGTCGTTGACTAGGCCAGCATTTATTGTCCATCCATAATTGCCCTTGAGAAGGTGATGTTGAGCTGCATGCAGATGAATGACCAGGGATAATACAAGCTGAATGGCACAACTTTAAAGCTATTGAGAGTAACAGAGAGACCTGAGGTGTTTGTATGCAATCTTTGAAAGTAACTGGACAGGTTAACAAACAGTTCACAAAGCAAATAGATTCCTAAGCTTGATTAATAGAGACACAGTGTAGACAGGCCAGGATATTGTGTTAACCCTGTAGAAAAGACTAGTCCGGCTCCATCTGGAGTATTGTGTCCAATACTGGAAACCACACTTTAGGAAGGACATGAAACCTTGGAGAGGGGACAGAAGAGTTTTACTGGAACTTTTCCAGGGATGGGGGATTACAGTTATGTAGCTGGGATTGTTTTCCTTGGAGCAGGGACATTTACAAGGTGATTAGATAGGGATATTTAACATCATGAAGGGTTTATATAAATTATATAATGTTTCTAATGTATGAGGGGCCATTAACCAGAGGACATAGATTTATGGTGATTGGAAAAAAGAAGCAGAGTTGATATGAGGATTATTTTAATGCAATTTCTGTTTCGGATTTGCAAATTATTCTGTGATAGGCTGAAGGATACAGATTCAAAAGTAGATTCAAAAAGTGATTTGGTTAGATATTAAGGGGAAAAGATCAAGGATCTGGGAAAGATCCAGGGTGTGGAACTCACTGGAAACTCATCAAAAGAGCCAGCACAGACTTCATAGACCAAATGAACCCCTTCCATGCAATGCTATTATATGTTTCTATGACTTTTCCTGCCTGTACTTTTACAATTTTCCTATCATTTCAAAAGGTGTTTGATAAAGTACTATATAACAGCCGTGTGACCCAATTAGAAACACATGGGATTAAAGGGCCAAAGTCAGCCGAGTCACAGTTTGTAGCTCTCTCCCCTTTCAGTCACAAGCTTCCAGGATCAAGTGTCATGAAATGGCTTTTTCACAAGAATCAAGGCTGACAGTGCAGCGACAGTACTGAGGGAGTATTGCGCTATCAGATGAGCAGTCTTTCGAATGAAACGTTAAACCAAGGCCCCATCTGCCCTCTCAGGTGGATGCTAATGATCCTATGGGATTATTTAGAAGCAGATCAGGGGAATTATTCCCTGTGGCCTGGACAATATTTATCCATCAAGCAACATCATAAAAACAGATCTGGTCATTATCACATTGCTGCTTGTGGGATCTTGCTGTGCGAAAATTGGCTGTCCTTTTTCCAACAGTACAAGAGTGAGTCGGCATTATAAGGAAACGTTGATTGTCACTCGCTTTGGAACATGCAGTTGTCATGAAAGGCGCTACATAAATGGAAGTCCTTTTTTTTCTTTTTCAATCCCAGCATGCAAGAAATTAGCTAGGTGACATGTATCAGAGAGTGGGGAATAATGGCTGTTTTTCAGCTGGAGCAAAGTACACAGTGGGGTTCCCCAGGGTGACTGTTGGGATCCCTGGTGTTGCATGCTAATGCAGTGGGCTTGTGTACAGAGGGGGTAATGTCCAAGTTTTCAGATGGAAGGAAACTCAGAAATGTTAATAAACAGTGAGAAGGACAGTAACAGACTTCAGGAGGACAGAAACTGACTGGTAAAATGGGCAGGAACATGGCAGATGGAATTTAACACATTGAAATGTGAAGTGAGACATTTGGGTAGGAAGTATGAGAAGAAAAAAATATAAAATAAATGATACCATTATAGAGTGAGTGCATGATTAGAGAGACCTAGGGTGTAAACACACAGATCTTAGATAGCAGCATGCAGTGTCCTTGGTGTTAGAGAGAGACACACAGAGTAATAAAACTCAGGAGGAAATGCTGATATTTATACATCATTGGTTAGGTCCCAGATGGAGAATTGTGTCCAATTCTGATCACCACACATTGGTAAGGATGTCAAGGACGTAGTGAAGATACAGAGGTGAATTACGAGAATGGTACCAGGGATCTGCGAATACAGTTACGTGGATAGATTCGAAAAGCTGGGATTGTTCTCATTAGAGCAGTGATAGGTAAGGGGAAATTTGATATAAGATTCAAAATTATGAAGGGTTTTGATAAGGTAATCAATGTGAAACTGTTTCCAGTGTCAGAAACAGGGGCGGCACAGTGGTGCAGTGGTTAGCACTGCAGCCTCATATTGTGGGCACTGCCTGTGTGGAGTTTGTGGGTTTCCTCCCTCAGCCAAAAGTCTTGCAGGTTGATAGGTAAATTGGCCATTATAAATTGCCCCTAGTATAGGTAGGTGGTAGGGGAATATAGGGACAGGTGAGGATGTGGTAGGAATATGGGATTAGTGCAGGATTAGTGTAAATGGGTGGCTAATGGTCAGCACAGACTCGGTGGGCCGAAGGGCCTGTTCCAGTGCTGTGTATCTAAATCCAAAAATCTAACGTTCAGTATTAAGAAGACACAGACTGAAGGTAATTGACAAAAAACCAGAGGTGAAATGAGGAGAATTTTCTTCCACAGCGAGTTGTTGGGACCTGGAATTCATTGGCTGAAAACATGGTGGAAGCAGATTCAATAATATCATTCAAAAGGCAATTTAGCAAATACTTGAAAAGGAAAAGAAAAACAGGAGTCTGGGGAAAGAGGAGGAAAGAAGAACTAATTATATGGCTCTTTCGAAGAGACAGCACTGACACAAAGGGCCGAATAGCCTTCTTCTGTGCTGCATCAATCTCTTATTTTATGAGCAAGAGAAAGTGAGTGAAGAGAGAGAGAAAGACAGAGAGTGAGAAAGT
This sequence comes from Heterodontus francisci, assembly GCF_036365525.1. Classification (NCBI taxonomy): domain Eukaryota; kingdom Metazoa; phylum Chordata; class Chondrichthyes; order Heterodontiformes; family Heterodontidae; genus Heterodontus; species Heterodontus francisci. The sequence continues at coordinate 394,953 of NW_027140332.1, forward strand.
GTGAAAGAGAGAACAGCAAATAGAAATAGAGAGTACGTCGTGTTTTTGGGCAGAGGGATCATGATCTGCCTGTGCCCGTTCCTGTTGAGGCAGGTGACAAACACACTTCCTGCTGCCTCCTCATTTCCATGAATTCTACGTGCCACCCCGGGTTACCTGCGCTGCTGTCTGTCTGGATGCTTAACAGGGCCCTAAAGGTGTGTGAGGTTGACACATGCTTCAGCCAGGTTCAGCTTTTAAACGCAGTCTGTCCCTCTTAAAGAGAAGATGCACTGATTCACTGGAGGCTGCTGCTGCTCACTGTGAATTCTGCAATTGGAGACAAGCTAAATAGCACACTGCAACAGAGGGTTCTGTGGTTCACGGATGTGGGGATGGATGTCTTAGTTACGAAGCGTGACAGGAGGAGAGAGGCTCTGTTTCCGTGTGGTGGGGTGGAGACTCTCAAGGAACGTCCTCTGAAGGGGATCAGTGAAGGTGGTCAGGGAGGTCAATGCAAGAATTCTCGCCACGAGACTCTGGCAGCAGAGCCAGAAGAAGTTTAATGAGCTCATACGGGTGGTCAATGTCATTGAATTAATCTCCAAATGACATCTCCTACCCCCAACATCACCAACCTCTCACACTGCTCAATGCACCACACCCCCGTCACTCACCCATCAGCAGTCCCTAACACTCAGGACTCACACCTAACATTCACATACTCCACCTTACCCTCACACACCTTGTACTGATAGCAGCCTCACACCCACCTCTCACTGCCTCCAATTACCTCCAGCTATTCAGCTATGGCAGGCACATCATCAAAACACAGTGTAAAACAATCATTAATATTCTGCCTTCTTTCTTACAGGACAAGGTGACCCATAATCACAGGGAGCAGCAAGTGAACCGGCGAGTGACCAGGCACACCTTCATCCCCTGAGCTTGAGGGAGGAGATGGTTCTTCACATCATGGGACCGGCTGTGACAGAGCCCGTGGCATCCGGCATCGCCGAGAGCATTCAGGATGATGCTATGTTCCTGCCTTATGCCCCTTCTTAACTCCCACCTCCCCCCACATCCTGCTGACTGGGATGATGTACAAGCTGCAGATGGTGGGATCATGGACCTCCTGCTTTCCAACCCACCCACAATCTCTCATCCCAATACGATCCTTCTGATTTTACACTTCCCAATGGTACCCCAAAACTGCCAGCTTCCCAGTCACAGCAGCTCCAGGAGACAGAGAGAGAGAGCATCAGCACAGGACTGATGGTGAAGCCCCATCACTTAGTCTGATACTCACAGCCTCCAGCTCAAATACATCCACTGTGTGTGCCTTAGAGGCTGGTATAGAGTCGGAATCTGCACATGCTGATTCATCGAACACGCACGAACTGCAGCCAGGGCAGGGGGAAGGGATAGTGCATGTGGCAGCTTCCGGACAGCGAGGTCACAAACGGGTTATAATACGCAGGACTCAGATCAGAACATTACTGGGCTGCTGCCTATGTCGAGGTGGTGCAGTTTGAATCGAAGCCCTCAAGGCCCAGAGCTGCTCGAGGACATCCTGCAAGGTCATCTGCAGTCTCCCCGAATGAAAGTCAGCAGTCTTCCACCAGCCATGCTGCAGTCACTAGGGAAACACTGGGGAGCACGAGGCAAGTCGAGGGAACGCACAAGACAGAGACTAAGGGAATATACAAGGGTGAATAGTTCCATTTTCCTTTTGTATAATTGGATGTGTTGTTGGATAAAGATGTTACTGAAAAGGTTTATGTTGGTGGTTTTTATTCCAGGATGGTGACCAAGGGAACACTGTGATGGGGCATCTCAGATGGGTGAAATGGTGGAGAATGGGGGATCCATGGTGGGAAAGGGAAGTTGTCCTATGGGAAACAAAATCTTAGCAGGGACTTTCCGACAGCTTGTCTAGTTCGAAGGCGTCCAGGAAATATCCTCCCTGCATCCTCCTCCTCCTCCTGAGGTGTCCTCCGGATTCCTGGTGCCAATGCCTGTGTCCTCATGATGGTGGTGATATGAAGGGTGCAGCAGAACACCATGAACTTGGACACCTGCTTCAGTGTGTACTGGAGGGCTCTCCCCGTGCGGTTCAGACATTGGAAGCATTGCTTCATCACACCGATGGTCTGTCCCACCATGTTCCTGGTGACTCCATTGCTCACATTATACACATGTTAATTGTGGGAGGTTGGGTGGCGGTGGTAGGTGGTTTGGGGATGTAGAAACATGAGCTGTGTCTAGACGGTTTTTTACTTTGCCTCCGAGGAGCCACATTCTGGTTCTGTATGGAAGCCCTAAGTGTTGAGAATGGCTGACTGCTTCAGAATGAAGGTATGGTGGCTGCTGACAGGGTAGTGAACATTCACCAACATGATGTACTGGGCATGCTCACACACCAACTGTTCATTAATGGAGTGAGAGTTCTTTCAGTTCCTGTACCTCTCCCCATTGACATGGGGCCCCCGCAGAGACACCTACACCATCAGGATTCCCGCTATCCTGACAAAGCCACGGGATCTCTCATTCTGCTTCTCCCTGCTGAGCGAAAAAACGATGACATAGATGGTCACCCTCACCTCCCAGAATTATCAATGGGAATGGACAACACACAGGCCTCGTAACTACTGGTCAGTTAGTTTAACATCAGTGGTGAGGAAGGTTTTAGAAACGAAATCAGCGGGAAAAAAATCAACACACACTAGGAGATGTTTGAGTTAATTAAGGGTTGTCTGCACGGATTTTTAAAAAGCAGATCATGCTTTCATGAACTAATTGAATTTATTTTGATGAAGGATCAGAGCAGGTTGATGAAAAGAATGTGGTGGATGGTCTACATGGATTATAAGAAAGCGTTTGATGAAGTACCACACAAAAGGATGTGGAAGCTTTAGAGAGGGTGCAGAGGAGATTTACCAGGATGCTGCCTGGACTGGAGTGCATGTCTTACGAAGAAAGGTTGAGGGTGCTCGGTCTTTTCTCATTGGAACGAAGAAGGATGAGAGGTAACTTGACAGAGGGGTACAAGATGATGAGGGGCATAGATAGATTGGCTAGCCAGAGGCATTTTCCCAGGGCAGAAAGGGCTATCACCAGGGGGCATAATATTAAGATGATTGGAGGAAGGTTTCGGGGAGATGTCAGAGGTAGGTTCTTTACACAGAGAGTGATGGGTGCGTGGAACGCACTGCCAGCGGCGGTAGTAGAAGCAGATACATTAGGGACATTTAAGCGACTCTTGGATAGGTACATGGATGATAGTAGAATGAAGGGTGTGTAGGTAGTTTGATCTTAGAGTAGGTTAAAGGTTCAGCACTACATCGTGGGCCGAAGGGACTGTACTGTGCTGTACTGTTCTATGTTCTATGTTCTAAAATGTTGGATAACAAAATTGAATCACATGGATTAGCATCCAATTGGATCAAATATTGATTGATGGAAAGAAAAGGGTGAGTAGTGTTAAATGGTTGTTTATCAGACTGGAGGATGGTAGGCAGTGATGTTCCCCAAGGGTCAGTGTTAGGACCACTTTTTTTTTTGCTATATATAAATGACTTGGATCTTGGAATACAGAGCAGAATTTCAAGGCTTGCCAATGACACCGAACTTGGACGCGTGGCAAACACTGAGGATGAGACAAACTGCCTGCAACAGGATATCGACAATCCAGCAGAATTAACAGAGAAATGGCAGGTGGAATTTAGTACAGAGGAGTATGAGGTGATGCCTTTTGCCAGAAGGAATAGGAAGGCAATATAGACTTAATGACACAGTTCTGAACATTGTGCAGGAGCAGAGGGACCTGGGGCTCCATATGCATTTATCATTGCAGGTGGCAGGACATATTAGGAGAGTGTTTAGTAAAACATATCAGATCTTGGAGGCAAGGATTCAAAAGCAGGGAAACATAGAAACATAGAAAATAGGAGCAGAAGTAGGCCATTCGGTCCTTCGAGCCTGCTGCGCCATTCGTTATGATCATCGCTGATCATCCAACTCAGTAATCTTTTCCCCCCATATCCTTTGATCCCTTTGGAACCAAGAGCTATATCTAACACCTTCTTAAAAACATACAATGCTTTGGCCTCGACTGCTCCCTGTGGTTGCGAATTCCACAGGCTCACCACTCTCTGGGTGAAGAAATTTCTCCTCATCTCAGTCCTGAAAGGTTTACCCCCTATCCTTAGACTGTTACCCCTGGTTCAGGACACCCCAACATCGGGAACATCCTTCCTGCATCTAGTCTGTCCAGACTGATTATAATTCTGCAGGTTTCTATGAGATCCCTCCCTCACTCTTCTGAACCCCAGCGAATATAATCCTAACCGACTCAATTTCTCCTCATACATCAGTCCCGCCATTCCAGGAATGAGTCTGGTAAACCTTCGCTGCACTCCTTCTATTGCAAGAACCTTCTTCCTCATATATGGAGACCAAAACTGAACACAATATTCCAGATGTGACCTCACCAAGGCTCTGTATAATTGCAGCAAGACATCCCTGCTCCTGTACACGAATCCTCTCGTTATAAAGGCCAGCGTACCATTTGCCTTTTTACCGCCTGTTGCACCCGCATGTTTACCTTCAGCAACTCGTGTACGAGAACACCAATAATTCCCTTCTCTCAGTTTATACCAGTTCTGATAATAATCTGCCTTCCTGATTTTGCTACCAAAGTGGATAACGTCACATTTGCCCACAATTATACTGCATCTTCCATGCATTTGCCCACTCACTCAACTTGCCCAAATCATATTGAAGCCTCTATGGTTCCTCCTGACAACTCACCCTCCCACCCAATTTTATGTCATCTGAAAATTTCGAGATATTACATTTAGGTCCCTCATCTAAATCATGAATATATATTGTGCGTAGCTGGAGTCCTAGCACCGATCCCTGTGGTACCCACTGTTCACGTTCTGCCATTCAGAAAAAGACCCGTTTGTTCCTCCTCTTTGTTTCCTGTCTGGCAACCAATTTTCTATCCATCACAATAAACTACCCCCAATCCCATGTGCTTTAATTTTACACGCTAATCTCTTATATGGTACTTTTTCAAAAGCCTTCTGAATGTCCAAATAAACCATATCCACTGGCTCCCCCTCATCAACTCTACTAGTTACATCATCGAAGAATTCCAGTAGATTTGACAAGCATGATTTCATTTTCGTAAATTCATGATGACTTTGTCCAATTCTACCACTGTTCTCCAAGTGCTCTGCTATAAAATCTCTGATAATGGCTCCAGGATTTTCCCCACTTTCGACGTCAGGCTCATTGGTCTATAATTCTCTGTTTTCTCTATATATCCCTTTTTAAAGAGTGGGGTTACATGAGCTACCGTCCAATCTGTAGGAACTGTTCCAGAGTCCATGGAATCTAGGAAGATGTCCACCAGTGCATCCACTATTTCTAGGGTCACTTCCTTAATTATTCTTGGATTAAGATTATCAGGCCCAACACCATTTCTCTGCGAAGACTGATTTATTTAACTTCCTATCTCTCACTAAACCCTGTGTTCCCCAACATTTCTGGTTTGATATTTGTGTCCTCCTTTGTGAAGACAGAATCAAAGTAGATGGTCACTTAGATGGTCAGCCATTTCTTTGTTCCGCATAATAAATTCCCCTGTTTCTGAGTGTAAGGGACCTACATTTGTCTTCACCAATTGTTTTCTCTTCACATACCTATAGAAACTTTTACAGTCAGTTTTTATGCCCCCACAAGCTTACTCTCGTACTCTATTTGCTGCTTCTAAATCAATCCCTATGTCCTCCTTTGCTGAATTCAAAACTGCTCCCAATATTCAGGTCTGTTGTATTTTTTCCCTGGAGAATTTGTCTGCCTCTTCCTTGGATCTAATGTTATCTCTAATTTCCCTTGAAAGCCATAATTTGGCTACCTTTCCCGTTTTTTTTTCTTTTGTGCCAGGTATGCTGTTATAGATGCTATGCTGAAACTTTGTAATGCTGTGGTTAGACTCCAACTAGAGAGCTTTGTCCAGTTCTAATCACCACACTTGAGGAAGGATGTAAAGGTCCTTGAGAGAGTGCAGTGGAGATTTACCAGAATTGTTTCAGGGATAGGGGGTTTAGTTACAAGGTTAGTTTGGAGAAGCTGGATTTGTTGTCCCTGGAGCAATGGGGATTGAGATAGATTTGATAAAGGTGTACACGATTATTATTAGCTTAGATAAGATATTGAAGGAAAAGCTGTTCCCGTGATGAAACACGGACTAGGGGTCACAAATGGAACATTTTGGGTAAGAGATGCAGGTGGAATATGAGGAAGAACTTTTTAACACAGTGGATGGTAACGATCTGGAACTCACTGCCCATGAGAGTGGTGGAAGCCGAGACAATCAATGACTTCAAAAGGAAACTGGGTGGAACCTGAAGGAAATGCACTTACAGGGCTACGGGGATTGAGCAGGGGATTGCGACTGACTGGATTGTTCCACATAGAACCGGAAATGATGGGCGAATGGCCTCCTTATGTGTCGTAAATGACGCTGTGACTCCATCAACCTCTACTACTCTATACTGTATATGTCTCCTGCTGTTGCCTGGAAATATCCAAATACATAGAGTTTCAATGAAACTGTGATCTTAACGTCCACTGACAGCTCCGTCATCACTCTGGTGTGAGGCTCCATGTGTTGCAGGAGGTGACACCGCTCTGTGACTAACTCCTTTTTGAATCAGAGTCACCTCACACACTGCTCCTGGGGCAGGTAAGGTAGGGAAAGTGCTCTTGGAAAACCCAGGGTGGGTAGGGTAAAGCCCCTTCCTCCTCCCTCTTTAGAGAGCACCCCCTCTCAACATCCTCTGCTCCATTTGTTGGTCATGTTACAGACCCAGAGACACTGCAACTACAGTCCCCATACCTCGTCCAGAGTTGGGTCACCAAATCCTCTGTCCTCCCTGAATGTCTGCAGCAGCTCACAACAGAACCTCCAGAAAAACATCCACAGCACCTCCACTAACTTTACAAAAGCAAAAGTAAGTCAAAAGCCCCTCACCTGTAAGTTGGATGTCTGGTCCTTTTGAATAACACTCGAGGGGCTCCTCGTGCTGCTGAATATATGTTCAGCTGAGAATGACTTACACAGGCGGTCAGTGGACATGCACAGGCCAAGTTTCAAAGACATACATCAAAGCTGCTGCAATGGCTGATTGGCACCATATTCAGACCCTTCCTCACACTACCAGCACATGCTTGATAAACCCGGTCTAAATCCCTGTCCAGCGCTAAATCCCTGTCCAGCATGGAGCACTGGAAGTGACCGGCAGCTCAGCTCATACCATTTTATGGATCCAAGCGTCCATGACGTTGGGTCCTGTGAAGCTGTGGAGCTGAAAATCGTGGTCAATGGGAGAATAAAGAGGGGGTGAAGTTTATTTTTAAAGCTAATTGAAGAAAATACTAGAAGGCCAAAAGGAATATGGGAACAGTCAGGGGAATGGGACTAACAGGAGGGGTGAGGCCATGGAGGGATTCAAACACATGAATGAGAATAATAAAATTAAAGTGCTGCCAGACTGGGAGTCAATGTAAATCAGTGAGCACAAGGGTGATGGGTGATCGGGATTGGTGTGAGTTAGAATACAGGCAGCAGAGTTCTGGATGGGCTGTGGTTTATGGAGGTTTATAATTGGGAGGGTGACCAGGATAGAATTGGAATAGTCAAGTGTGTATTTAACAAAGGCACAGATGAGTGTTTATGCAGCAGATAGGCTGAGGCAGAGGAGGAGATGTGTGTTAGTACAGAGGTGGTAGTTGGAAGGGTTGGTGAGAATATGGAGATGAACTCAGCTCAGATTTAAATAGAACACAGAGGTTGCAAACTGTCTGGTTCAGCCTCAGATATTTGGCAATGAGGAGATCATGGTTCATGGATAGTGGATGGAATTTCTTATGGAGACCAATGACAACTGCACTCTTCCCAAATTTAAATAGCAAGAACATTATTTCAGTGAAACAAATTTTACAGATCTCATAGCAGGAAATAGAGACTTACCAGGGACAGCAACAGCAGCAAAGATGGGAGAGTAAATTACAAGCACTCTAATGGACATAGCAATGGTTTATAGAGCTAATATCTGGGGACAGAAATTTGCCAGGAATAGCAACAGCAGCAATGAGGGCAGCGGAAATGACAAGAATGGTAATGCAGTTAAACATGGTTTATAGAATTAATAGCTAGATACAGAGACTTACTAGGGACACCAATAATAGCCAGGAAGGGGTAGTAAATGTATTGAATATTCCTCAGTGAGTAATAGATCCGACTGTTTAATGAGAACTGATCATAATCTGCAGAAAGAAAGTTAAACTCCCAGATGAAACTCCTGTTCATTGTTGTAACATTCCAATCTATTGTCCTCTGATTCTGATCTTTCCTCTCCCTCTCTCCAGAGCCGCTGATCCCTGTTAGTGCCGGGAGTGACGTGATACTCCCACTGACACTATGTGATAACACATTGAAAGGAGTCCCTTATTAATAGAAGAGGGAAATCTTCCAGTGACACAATTAGGGTCCATGGAGACTGACATTAATTGCAGTCACTGAATAAACAGGTTCAGTTAACCCCTTTCAATCCAACACTTTTTGTATCACAATAAACTAGAACATTTACCCGGTCTGGATGGGAATTCTGAGGGTTGGTGAGAGAAGGAATGGTGCAAATGGAAGAAGCACTGCACAGTATCTGTCAATTCTCTCTGGATATAGGAGTGATGACAGAGCACTGGAGGGCTGCAAATTATACACCTAGTTTACAAAAAGGAGGGATGTGGTAAACCCTGCACTGTCCAGTCAATCTGACGTCAGTGGTGGTGAAATTTCAGAACCCAGGACAGAAATATTATTTGCTTGGAAAAGCATAGCATAATAGATTTCTAGCCGCATGGATATGCTAATGACAATTCATGTCTGGCAAAGTTCAGCAAGAACTTATCCCAAGGTACTTCACAGCAGCATTATGAAACAAAGTACAACACTTAACCACCAAGGGAGATATTAGGTTAGGTGACCAAATGTTTGGTCAAAGAGGCAAGTTTTAAAGGAGTGTCTTAAAGGATAAAAGCGAGGTGGAGAGATGGAGAGATGGAGCTGTGAAGGGAGCGTATTCCAGAGCTTTGGGCCGAGGCAACTGAAGGTGTGGCCACAATGGTGGAGTAATTAAAATCAGGGATGCACAAGAGGCCAGAATTAGAGAAGCAGAGATATCTCAGAGGTTTGTGGGGCTGGAGGGGATTCCAGAGTTAGTGAGGTGTGAGGCAATGAAGGGATTGGAAAACAAGAATGAGAACTTTAAAATCAAGACATTGCTTGACTGTGAGCTGATGTTGGTCAGTGACCGGAGAATGAGACTTTCTGTGAGTTAAGGCACAGGCAGCAGAGTTTTAGATGACCTTAAGTTTACAGATGGTAGAATGTGGGAGAATGAGTTCGAATAGTCCAGTCTACAGGTAATGAAAGCATGACTGAGAACTTCAGCAGCGGATGAGTTAAGACAGGCGTGAAATCAGGTGATGTTATTGAAGTGGAAATAGGTGGTGATAGTGATGGCAAGAATATAACGGTGGAAGCTCATTTTGTGGTCAACTGTCACAGAATCACAGAATTGTTACAGGCGACCATTCAGTCCATCGTGTCTGCACTGGCTGTCCAAAAGAGCAATTTATCTAGTACCGCTTCCCTGTCTTCTCCCTGTAACTCTGTACAAACTTCCTTTTCAGACAGCTATCCAATTTCCTCCTGTTTACCTCGATTGAATCTGCCTCCACCACACTCTCAGGCAGCACATTCCAGACCTGAAGCACTCGCTGTGTGAAAAAGTTTTCTTCATTTTACTTCTGCTTCTTTTACCAATTACTTTAATTCTTTGCCCTCTCGGTTTAGAACCTTTCAGGAGTGGGGACAGTTTTTCCCTATCCACTCTGTCCAGACACCTCATAATTGTGAATACCTTTTTTTCTAATCTCCTCTCAGCCTTCTCTTCTCTAAGGAAAATGTTCCCAGTTCTCCAGTCTCTCTTCATTACTGATATTCCTCATCTCTGGAACCATTCTTGTGAATGTTTATGTACACTCCCCAATGTCTTCACGTTACCTAAAGTGTGGTGCCCAGAACTAGACATAATACTGCCACTGAGGCCAAACTAGTGTCTCATACAAGTTCAAAATAACCTTTTTGCTTTTGCATTCCATGCTGCTGTGAATAAAGCCCAGGATACTGTCTGGTTTATTAACTGCTCTCAACCTCTCCTGCCAACTTCAATGACCCATGCATATATACACCCAGGTCCTCTGCTCCTGCACACCCTTTAGAGTTGTACAATTTATTCTATATTGCCTCTCCATGTTCTTCCTATCGAAATGAATCACATCACATTTCTCCACATTGAACTTCATCTGCCACCTGTCTGTCCATTCCACCAACTTGTCTATGTCCGTTTGAATTTCTACACTATCCTCCTCACAGTTCACAATGCTTCCAAGTTTTGCATCATCTGCAAACTTTGAAATTGTGCCCTGTGCACCAAGGTCCATGTCATTAATATTTGTCAGGAAGAGAAACGATCCCAACATTGATCCCTGGGGAACTCCACTGCAAGTCTTAAATGAAAACAAAAAGTGCTGGAAAGACTCAGCAGGTCTGGAAGCATCTGTGGAGAGTGAAGCAGAGTTAACGCTTCAGGCCTGTGACCTTTCATCAGAATTGGCAAAGGTTAGAAATGTAATAGGTTTTAAGGAAATAAAGCAAGGGTGGGGCAAAAGAGAAAAAAGAGGTGTTGAAAGGACAGAGAGTCATAGAGATTAACAGACAAGGAGGTCATGGGGCAAAGGCAAAGAGAGTGTGCTTGTGGTGTGGTGAAAGAGAAAGCATTAGTGCAGCCAAGGATATTAAATGACAAAATAATGAACAGCCCAAGACAAAAGCAGCAACATAAAAAAATCCAGTTTAAGGCCAGGGCATGGCAAAAAAAATGATAAAGCAACATAATTAAAAGAGCCAGTCTTGATCTGAAATTATTGAACTCAATGTTCAGTCTGGAAGTCTGTAGAATGCCTAATCGGACAATGAGGTTTTGTTCCTCGAGCTGACGTTGATGTTCACTGAGAAAGCGCCGCAGGCTGGGTTGTGGTTTATGGAGGTTTATAACTGGGAAGGTGACCATTATAGAACTGGAATAGTCACGTGTAGATTTAACAAAGGCACAGATGAGAGTTTATGCAGAAGATGGGCTGAGGCCGAGGTGGAGACGGCAGGTATTGCAGAGGTGGTAGTGGGCATGTTTGTTGATGGAGAGAATATGGAGGTGAAATCAGCTCAGGTTTAAATTACTACAGAGGCTGTAGACTGTCTTGTTCAGTCAAAGACACTGGCCAGTGAAAGGTAAGTGGTTCACAAATAGGGTATGAAGTTTCTTATGGAGACCAATGACACTAGCTTCAGTCTTCAAAAAAATAAATAAATTCCAAATCAGTATTTCAGTGAAGCAAGGTTTACATATCTCATGGCTGGAACTAGAGTCTTACCGGGGCAACAACAGAAGCAAAGATGAGAGATTAAATTACACAAACCATAATGCGGTTAGCAATGGTTATATAAAGATAATAGCTGGAGGGATACCAAAATCAGCAAGGGCAGAGTAAATGAGAAGTACAGTAATGCAGTTTAACATGGTTTAGAGAATGAAGAGCTGGATATAGAGACTTACCAGGAACACCAACATTAGCAAGGTTAGATAGTAAATGTATTGAATAATGTTCACTGCGTAATTGATGCTAGATGCTAGTGGTAGCCGATCATAATATGCAGAAAGAGAGTCAAGATCCCAGGATAACCCCCTGCCCATTTTTGTAACATTACAATCTATTGTTCTCAGATTCTGACCCATTGTTGTCAGATTCCAATCTATTGTCCTCAGATTCTGATCTATCCTCCCCCTCTCTCTGGAGACGCTGGTCCCTATTAGTGTCAGGGATGATGCTCCCACTCACACTATGTGAAAACACATTGAAAAGAGTCCCTTACTATTAGAAGATGGAGCAGCTCCAGTGAAATAATTAGGTTCCATAGAGACTGACATTAATTACAGTCTCTCAGCAAATAGATTCCGTTAACCTCTTTCACTCCGACACCTTGCATACCACAATAAAGCAGAAAATATACTCTGGACAGGATGCGTGAGGGTTACTGAGGGAAGGAATGGTGAAAATAGTAGAGGCACTGGCCAGAATCTTTCAATCCTCCCTGGATATGGGAGCGATGACAGAGGACTGGAGCACTGTAATTGTTACACCCTGTTTAGAAAAGGAGAGATAGAGTAAACCCTGTAATTACTGAGCAGTCAGACACGCATCACTACTGGGGAAATTTCATGGGGTCACAACCCAGGAGAAATATATTCGTTTCTTTGAAAAACATACGATAACAAACAAGAAGCAGCAGGGGTCTGGTAATAACAAATCATGTTTGGCAAACTTCAACAACAATTTATATTTATATAGCGCCTTTAACATAATGAAATGTCCCAAGGTGCTTCCCGAAAATGAGATACTAGTTTAAAGCATGGTCAAAGAAGTAGGTTTTAACGGGCGTGTTAAAGGATGAAAGCGAGGTGGAGAAGTGGAGAGGTGAAGGGAGGGTATTCTCGAACTTGGAGCCTCATTAGCTAAAGGTGCAGATATTAGTGGTGGAGTGATGAAAATCAGGGCTGCACAAGAGGCCAGAATTAGAGATGCACAGATATCTTGGCGGATTGTGGAGCTGGAGGATATTACAGAGATAGGGAGCATATATAAGGAGCAAGAAGGTAACTGGAGAAAGGATTGGCCCACTCAAGGACAAAGGAGGAAAGTTATGCGTGGAGTCAGAGAAAATGGGTGAGATTCTAAACGAGTACTTTGCATCCGTATTCACCGAGGAGAGGGACATGACGGATGTTGAGGTTAGGGACAGATGTTTGATTACTCTAGGTCAAGTCGGCATAAGGAGGGAGGAAGTGTTGGGTATTCTAAAAGGCATTAAGGTGGACAAGTCCCCAGATCCGGATGGGATCTATCCCAGGTTACTGAGGGAAGCAAGAGAGGAAATAGCTGGGGCCTTAACAGATATCTTTGCAGCATCCTTAAACACGGGTGATGTCCCGGAGGACTGGAGAATTGCTAATGTTGTCCCCTTGTTTAAGAAGGGTAGCAGGGATAATCCAGGTAATTATAGACCGGTGAGCCTGACGTCAGTGGTAGGGAAGCTGCTGGAGAAGATACTAAGGGATAGGATCTATTCACATCTGGAAGAAAATGGGCTTATCAGTGATAGGCAACATGGTTTTGTGCAGGGAAGGTCATGTCTTACCAACTTAATAGAATTCTTTGAGGAAGTGACAAAGTTGATTGATGAGGGAAGGGCTGTAGATGTCATATACATGGACTTCAGTAAGGCGTTTGATAAGGTTCCCCATGGTAGGCTGATGGAGCAAGTGAAGGCGCATGGGGTCCAGGGTGGACTAGCTAGATGGATAAAGAACTGGCTGGGCAACAGGAGACAGTGAGTAGCAGTGGAAGGGAGTTTCTCAAAATGGAGACGTGTGACCAGTGGTGTTCCACAGGGATCCGTGCTGGGACCACTGTTGTTTGTGATATACATAAATGATTTGGAGGAAAGTATAGGTGGTCTGATTAGCAGACGACACTAAGATTGGAGGAGTAGCAGATAGTGAAGGGGACTGTCAGAGAAAACAGCAGAACATAGATAGATTGGAGAGTTGGGCAGATAAATGGCAGATGGAGTTCAATCAGGGCAAATGCGAGGTGATGCATTTTGGAAGATCCAATTCAAGAGTGAACTATACAGTAAATGGAAAAGTCCTGGGGAAAATGGATGTACAGCGAGATTTGGGTGTTCAGGTCCATTGTTCCCTGAAGGTGGCAACGCAGGTCAATAGAGTGGTCAAGAAGGCAAATGGCATGCTTTCCTTCATCGGACGGGGTATTGAGTACAAGGGTTGGCAGGTCATGTTACAGTTGTCTAAGACTTTGGTTCGGCCACATTTGGAATCCTGCGTGCAGTTCTGGTCGCCACATTACCAAAAGGATGTAGATGCTTTGGAGAGGGTGCAGAGGAGGTTCACCAGGATGTTGCTTGGTATGGAGGGCGCTAGCTATGAAGAGAGGTTGAGCAGATTAGGATTATTCTCATTAGAAAGACGGAGGTTGAGGGGGGACCTGATTGAGGTGTACAAAATCATGAGAGGTATAGACAGGGTGGATAGCAAGAAGCTTTTTCCCAGAGTGGGGGATTCAATTACAAGGGGTCACGAGTTCAGAGTGAGAGGGGAAAAGTTTAGGGGGGATATGCGTGGAACGTTCTTTATGCAGAGGGTGGTCGGTGCCTGGAATGCGTTGCCAGCAGAGGTGGTAGACTCGGGCACGTTAGGGTCTTTTAAGATGTATCTAGACAGATACATGAATGGGCAGGAAGTAAAGAGATACGGACCCTTAGAAAATAGGCGACATGTTTAGATAGAGGATCTGGATCGGCGCAGGCTTGGTGGGCCGAAGGGCCTGTTCCTGTGCTGTAATTTTCTTTGTTCTTTGTTCTTTGTTCTATGGAGGTATTGAAAACGAGGATGAGAATTTTAAAATCAAGACATTGCTTGACTGAGAGCCATGTCGGTCAGTGATAGAGGAAGAAAACTTGGTGTGAGCTAGGACATGGGCAGCAGAGTTTTGGATGACCTCAAGTTCACAGAGAGCAGAATGTGGGAGATCAGCCAGGAGTGAGTTGAAATAGTTATGCACAGAGGTAACAAATGCATGAATCAGGGAATCACATAATTGTTACAGCACAGAAGGAGGCTATTCAGTGTATCATGTACACATCGGCTCACCGAAAGAGCAATTAACCTCGTGCCATTCCCCGCCTTCTCCCCATAACCCTGCACATTCTTCCTTTTCAGATAACAGTCTCATTGCATTTTGAATGCTTCAATTGAACCTGTCTCCATCACATTCTCAGGCAGTACATTCCAGTCCTTAGCCATTCCTTGCGTGAAAAAGTATTGCCTCATGTCACTTCTGCCTCTCTTACCCATTAATTTCAATCTGTGCCCTCTCGTTCTTGATTCATTTCATGAGTGGAAACAGTTTCTCTCTATCTCCTCTGTCCAGACCCCTCATGGTTTTGAACAACTCTATCAAATCAACTCACCTCTCAGCCTTCTCTTCTCCAATGAAAATGATCCTAACTTCTCCTGTCTATCTTCATAACTGAAATTCCTTATGCCTGGAAGCATTCTCATGGATCCTTTCTGCACTCTCTCCAATGCCCTCACAATCTTCCTAAAGTGTGGTGCCCAGAATTGGACAGAATACTTCAGCTGAGGCTGAATCAATGTTTTTATAAGTTCAAAATAACTTCCTTGCTCTTGTACTGAATGTCCCTGTTAATAAAGCCCAGGATACTGTATGCTTTATTTAATGCTCTCTCAACCTCTCCTGCCAACATCAATGACTTATGCACATATACACCTCGGTCTCTCTGCTCCTTTAGAATGGTGCTCTTTATTTGACATTATCTCAATATTCTTCCTACCAAAATGAATCACTTCATATTTCTCTGCATTGAAATTCATCTACCACCTGCCTGCCCATTCCACCAAGTTGTCTAAGTACTTTTGAAATTCAACACCATCCTCCTCACAGTTCACAATGCTTCCACGTTTCGTATAATCTGCAAACTCTGAAATTGTGCCCTGAACACCATGGTCTTGGTCAGTTACCTTCTTTGGCCTCCTTGTCTCGGGCGAAAATGTGTAAGCACCTGGAGGTGGTCAGTGGTTTGTGGAGCTGCACCTGGAGTGGCTACAAAGGCCAATTCTAGAGTGAGTTGGCTCTTCCACAGGCGCTGCAGATAAAATTGGTTGTCGAGGCTATTTCATGGTTGGCTCTCTCCTTGTGCTTCTGTCTTTTTTCCTGCCGACTGTTAAGTCTCTTCGACTCGCCATTCTTCAGACCCGCCTTTATAGCTATCTGCTAGCTCTAGGGATCACTGGCAATTGACTCCCACAATTTGTGGTCAATGTCACAGGACTTCATTTCGCGTTTGCAGATGTCTTTTAAGCGGCGACACGGACGGCCGGTGGGTCTGATACCAGTGACAAGCTCGCTGTACAATGCGTCGTTGGGGATCCTACCATCTTCCATGTGGCTCACATGGCCAAGCCATTTCAACCGCTGCTGACTCATTAGGGTGTATATGTTGGGGGTATTGGGCGCCTCGAGGAAGTTGGAGATATGGTCCTGCCACCTGATGCCAAGGATTCTCCGGAGGCAGCGAAGATGGAATGAATTGAGACGTCGCTCTTGTAATATATATCAGGAAAATCAAGGGTGCCAACACTGATCCCTGGGGACCTCCAGCCTTTCCTCCAGCCCCCAAAAAACATTCACAAACTACAATTCTTTCTTTCCTGCCACTCAGCCAAAGCCGTATCCATGTTGTTACCGTCCCTTTTCATTCATGAACTATAAGTTTTCTCACAAGTCTGTTATGTGGCACAGTATCAAATGTCTTTTGTAAATACAATACACCACATCAATAGCATTGCCTTCATCAACCCTCTCTGTTACCTTCTCAAAATCTCCAGGCTGTTAGTTAAATAGTATTTACCCTTCAGGAATCCATGCTGTTTTCCTTACTTAACCCGAATTTGTCCATGTGACTATTAATTTGTCCCGAATTATTATTGCTAGAAGTTTCCCCACCACTGCAGTTAAATTGACTGGCCTGGAGTTCTTGGGATTATCTTTACACCCATTTTTGAACAAGGATGTAAGATTTGCAATTCTCCAGTCCTCCAGCATCACCCCTAGTCTAAGGAAGATTGAGAATTTATGGCCAGTGCCTCTGCGATTTCCACCCTCACTTCCCTCATAATCCTTGGATGCACCTCATTGGCCCTGGTGCTTTATTCACTTTACCTCTAGATAGCCTATCTAATATGTCCACTTTATCAATTTTAAACCCTTCTTGTTTCTTAATTACCTGCTCTTTCGCCATTGCCTGTGTTGTACCTTCTTCCTTGTGTTATGACCCGAGGCGAGAGGTGTGCACTGTTAATTCAGTCCTGCTTCTCCACAGGTCACAACATTTGTTTCTCATTTTCCCACTTGCTGAAAAAGTCCATCAGATACACTATTCTCATCACAATAGAACACACTTTACTGAACTAAACAATTAACAGTTTATCATAAATGAAGCAGGTGTAAGACCAGGAATCCTGCAGCGAGTAACTCACCTCCTGACTCCCCAAAGCCTATCCACCATCGATAAGGCACAAGTCAAGAGTTTGATGGAGTACTCTCAACTCGCCAGGATGGCTGCAGCTCCAACAACACTCAAGAAGCTCGACATCATCCAGGACAAAGCAGCCTATTTGATTGGCACACCATCCACATACATTGACTCCCTCCACCACCGACGCACAGTGGCAGCAGTGTGTACCGTCTACAAGATGCACTGCAGCAATGCACCAAGGCACCTTAGACAGCACCTTCCAAACCCGCGACCTCTACCATCTAGGACAAGGGGAGCAAATGCATGGGAAGATCACCACCTGCAAGTTCCCCTCCAAGTCATACACCATTCTGACTTGGAACTATATCGCCATTCCTTCACTGTCGCTGGGTCAAAATCCTGGAAGTCCATTCCTAACACAATTGTGAGTGAACCTACCTCCCATGGACTGCAGCGATTCAAGAAGGCAGTTCACCACCACCTTCTCAAGGGTTATGGAGAGATGGGTAATAAATGCTGGCCTAGCCAGTGATGCCTACATCCCAGGATCGAATAAAAAAGTCTCAACTAGAAATGAAGTAAAACAATATCACACAGATCAAATTTTTAAAAATTCAACAATTAATTTTTTACTTCCCCATCCCACCTTAACCAAACTTCAAAGTCCCTTTTAACCTGAACCAAATTTTAAAGTTACTTTTTTTTTACCTTAGTCCCTTAAAACTCAAACACAGACATATACACTGGTTAACCGAAAACAAGATCTAAAAAAAAAGATTTTTCGCTCAGAGCTCTGTTACAAACAAAAAGCATTTGGGTTAACTAGTTGCCCATTTTGAAGGAAACAGCAGATGAGTTATGTTGTTCCAAACCAGCATGCAGTCTAACTTCTGAGCACACACATCCAGGTTACCAGACAACAGTTCTCTTCAGGCCGCATTGAGAATTATTTTTAGCAGGCTTTCTTCAAACAGGAAACAAGATGACTCAACTCCGTTGACTTCACAAGGTCTGTTCTGGAATTTCTGGAAAATGAGCTGGGTTGTGGTCCTCTCTGCTTTCTTGACTTTTTCTTCAGACTTGAAGTTATCTCCTTCCTGAAGGTAAAACCACACACACTGACCGACAACCAGAAAGCTTGTCAGTTTTTCTGTCCATCCCAGGTGTTCTCTGCGACAACGGGGCTTGTCTAATCAAAGGAGAACTTATCACTTTTCTGCCCGCTACCAGGGTTTCGGCTTCATCTCCAATCCGAGCCTTGTGATAACCAGTAACTCTGTTGCCACTCCAGCTCCCTCTCAGTGACCTCTTGGTGGTTCAATTTTTAATTTTAAAAAAACGGTCTAACATTTATTCAGCTGAACCATAAATGCCTTCAGAAATATTTTTTTTTTACCAAAAAAGAATCACTTTTGTTACACTTGGTAAAGACAGATGCAACGTATTCATTTAATACCTCAACTATGCCCTCTGCATGCATGTGCAAATCCTCTGTGTTGCCCCTAATTGGTGCAACTCCTCCTTTTGCTACCTGTTTATACGTCTATAGAAAACTTAGGAACTCCATTTAATTCTAGCCGCCAGACTCTTCTCATATTCTATTTTACTTCTCTTACTTGCTTTTATGCTTCCGCTCTGCCTGGTTCTGAGTAGGATTGTCTACCTGACGTCTGTCATAAGCACACTTTTTCTTCTTCATCTTAATCTCTACGTCACTCACCTCTTTTGTAATTCAGGGAGCTCTGGATTTGTATACACTACCTTTCCCCTTCGAAGGAATATACCTTGACTGAGTCCAAACTATCTCTTCTTTGACGGTAGCCCATTGTTCAGCTGTTGTTTTCCTGCCAATCGTTGACTCCAATTAATTTTCCCCAGCTGCATTCTTACCCCGCTGAAGTTGGCCTTCCCTCAGTTAATCATTCTTACCCTTTGTCCTTTTATGTAGTCAGCCTGAACCTTATGATGGAGAAAGAAAATGTTGTCGAGGAAAATACTGAGATACAGCCTACTAGGCTAGATGGGATTGAGGTTCACAAGGAGGAGGTGTTAGCAATTTTGGAAAGTGCGAAAATAGATAAGTCCCCGGGCCAGATGGGATTTATCGTAGGATTCTCTGGGAAGCCAGGGAGGAGATTGCAGAGCCTTTGTCCTTGATTTTTCTGTCGTCATTGTCGACAGGAATCGTGCCGGAAGACTGGAGGTTAGCAAATGTTGTCCCCTTGTTCAAGAAGGGGAGTAGAGACAGCCCTGGTAATTACAGACCTGTGAGCCTTACTTCGGTTGTGGGTAAAATGTTGGAAAAGGTTATAAGAGATAGGATTTATAATCATCTTGAAAATAATAAGTTCATTAGAGATAGTCAGCACGGTTTTGTGAAGGGTAGGTCGTGCCTCACAAACCTTATTGAGTTTTTTGACAAGGTGACCAAACAGGTGGATGAGGGTGAAGCCGTGGATGTGGTCTATATTGATTGCAGTAAGGCGTTTGATAAAGTTCCCCACGGTAGCCTATTGCAGAAAATACAGAAGTATGGGATTGAAGGTGAATTAGTGCTTTGGATCAGAAATTAGCTAGCTGAAAGAAGACAGAGGGTGGTGGTTGATGGTAAATGTTCATCCTGGAGTATAGTTTCTAGTGGTGTACCGCAAGGATCTGTTTTGGGGCCACTGCTGTTTGTCATTTTTATAAATGACCTGGATGAGGGTGCAGAAGGGTGGGTTAGTAAATTTGCGGATGACACTAAGGTCGGTGGAGTTGTGGATAGTGCCGAAGGATGTTGTAGGTTACAGAGGGACATAGATAGGCTGCAGAGCTGGGCTGAGAGATGGCAAATGGAGTTTAATGCGGAAAAGTGTGAGGTGATTCACTTCGGAAGGAGTAACAGGATTGCAGAATACTGGGCTAATGGGAAGATTCTTGGTAGTGTAGATGAGCAGAGAGATCTTGGTGTCCAGGTACATAAATCCCTGAAAGTTGCCACCCAGGTTAATAGAGCTGTTAAGAAGGCATATGGTGTGTTAGCTTTTATTCGTAGTGGGATCGAGTTTAGGCGCCATGAGGTCATGCTGCAGCTGTACAGAACTCTGGTGCGGACGCACCTGGAGTATTGCGTGCAGTTCTGGTCACCGCATTATAGGAAGGATGTGGAAGCTTTGGAAAAGGTGCAGAGGAGATTGACTAAGATGTTGCCTGGTATGGGGGGAAGGTCTTCCGAGGAAAGGCTGAGGGACTTGAGGTTGTTTTCGTTAGAGAGAAGGAGGAGAAGAGGTGACTTAATAGAGACATATAAGATAATCAGAGGGTTGGACAGGGTGGATATTGAGAGCCTTTTTCCTTGGATGGTGATGGCAAACACGAGGGGACATAGCTTTAAGTTGAGGGGTGATAGATATAGGACAGATGTCAGAGGTAGTTTCTTTACACAGAGAGTAGTAGGGGTGTGGAACGCCCTGCCTGCAACAGTAGTAGACTCGCCAACTTTAAGGGCATTTAAGTGGTCATTGGATAGACATATGGATGAAAATGGAATAGTGTTGGTCAGACGGTTTCAAAGGTCGGCGCAACATCGAAGGCTGAAGGGCCTGTACTGCGCTGTAATGTTCTATGTTCTATGTAATGACCACTGTCCTTTAAGTGCTTCCCTACTGGTATTTGATCCACTTGGCCCACCTCATTCCCAAGTACCAGATCCAGCAGCGCCTCTTTTCTTGAATGAGGGTTTCAGCAGCAGATGAGCTGAGGCAGGGATTTAGTCAGGTGATGTTACAGAGATGAAAATAGGCGATTGTGGTGATGGCACCAGTGTGAGGTTAGAAGCCTATTTTGTGGTCCAATGTGACACCAAGGTTGTGAACAGACTATAGTAATGTCAGACAGTTACTAGGAAGAAGGAAGGAATTGCTGGCTAGGGAAGGGAGATTGGAGCGGGAAGCAAAAACAAGGGGCTGAATTTTATTCTCCCCAGCGGAGTGCGAAACATTGATAGCCCATATGTGCAGACTGTGTCTACTGTGCCACAGTGATGTAGCAGGCGACGTCTCATTTTAATACAGTGAACGGGCCGCCCACTCCACCCCCAATCACGTAACAGGGACGGCCTCAGCGACAACAGTAGTGCTGTCAGCTGTCTCTGTACAGACACTGGTGCCATTTTTAAAGGGCAACCAGACCTGCCACAAAAAGTGCAAAGTTTAACCCCGTACACACACCCCCGCCAGTGCACTGCAAATAAAATGTTGCCCATTTCCCCCAAAAAACTTACATTGTATAGTTGCCTTCCCACCATCCCCTCCAAAGACTTAAACTGCCGAGTACCCTCGCAACCCAACAACTGTCCAAAGTGTAGAGTTTGCCCCTTCTTCCCCTACACTATTAATGCAGAGTTGACCACGCCCACCACAAGCACCAGCCAACACCCCCCACCCCATCAGTACTCTAAAAATCCTACTTTCCCCCCTTCCCCACCTCTGTGGCGTTGGCTTTCCCTGGACGGGAAAGCGACGGTGTGTGAGAAGAAGGGTCACTGACCCGAAACGTTAACTCTGCCCCTCTTTCCACAGATGCTGCCAGACCTGCTGAGTGGTTCCAGCATTTCTGGATTGTATTTCAGATTTCCAGCATCTGCAGTATTTTGCTTTTATTATGAAGGTGTGTGAGTGTCAGCCGCTGCATGGAAGATCCCGGGCTGTCAGTAAGATCACAGGGAATTGGACTGAAATGTATACATTAAGTTTATTGAAATATTTAAAGGAGGGTACCGCTGCCGAGCAGTTGGGGGGAGGGGGGAGGGAGCCACGAGCCTCTGCACAGCTGGAAAGATCAGGCCCAGCAATCCCGATGTGTGGCTCCATGGAGACCTACATCAGGAGCCCAACAGAGTCCAGCCCAATGGTTTCAGTCTTCCCAATATTTTATTGGAGGAAATGTCTGCTCATCCAGTTCTGGATGTTGCATAAGCAGTCTGATAATTTAACAACAGTGGAGGAGTGGAGAGAGGTGGTGGTGAGGTAAACTTGATGGAGTTCTTTGATAAAACAATGGAGAGGGTTGATGAGGGTGGTGTGATTGAAGTTATATATATGGACGTTCAAAAGGTGGTTGATCAAATGACATTCAATAGACAGGTTAGGAAAACTGAACCCTATGGATTAAAGGGACAGTTATATTGTGGATATAACATTGGCTAATGAAAAGTAAACAGAGAGAAATGGTGAAAGGTTGTTGGTCAGACTCCAGGTGAGTATACAGTGGTGTTCCCCAGGGCTCGATATTAGGACCATTGCTCTGTTTGCTCTTGGAGAACCCGGGGTGGGTAGGGCAGAGCCCCCTCCTCTTCCCACTTTACAGAGTTTCCCCTCTCTAGCCTCTGCTCCATTTGTAGGTCATGTAACTACAGTCCCCATAACTCGTCCAGAGTTCGGTTAGCAAATCCTCTGTCCTCCATGAATGTCTGCAGAAACTCACAACGCAACCTCCAGAAAACCATCCACAGCACCTCCACTAACTTTACAATAACAGAAGTAAGTCAAAAGCACCTCACATGCAAGCTGAGTAAAAAATACACGCATATGAACTAGGAGCAGACGTAGGCCATTCGGCCCCTCGAGTCTGCACCGCCATTCAATCAGATCATAGCTGATCGGTTTGTGTTTCGAATTCCACACTCCCATCTAACCTTGATAACCTTTCATTCCCTGGCCTGATAAGAATCTATCTATCTCCACCTTAAAAATATTCAATGACCCCGTCTCCACCACCTTCTGTGGCAGAGAATTCCAAAGTCACACAACCCTCTAGAGAAAAATGTTCTCCTCCTCTCTGTCCTAAAGCGGCGACCCCTAATTTCGAAACAGTGCCCCCTAGTACTGGACTCACCCACAAGAGGAAACATCCTTTCCTCATTCACCATGTCAAGGCCTTTCAGGTTCTTTTAAACTTCAGTCAAATCTCTCCTCACTATTCTAAATTCCAGTGAAAACAAGACCGTCCGTCCAACCTTTACTCAGAACACAACCTGCTCATTCCTGGTATCAATCTGGTAAACCACATCTGAACTGCCTCCAAAGCATTCACGTCCTCCATTAAATAAGGAGACCAAAACTACAGACAGTATTCGAGATGTGGTCTCACCAATGTCCTGTATAACTGAAGCATCACATGCTGACTTTTATTTTCAATTCCTCTTGTAATAAAGGAGAGCATTCCATTAGCCTTCTTTGTTACTTGCTGTACCTACCTACGAACTGTTTGTGACTCATGCACTACAGAACCTAGATCCCTCAGCACCTCGGAATTTTGCAGTCCTCCTGCCAAAGTGAAAAACTTCACATTTTCCCACATTATACTCCATCTGACAGATTTTTTTCCCCACTCACTCAACCTATCTATATTGGACTACAACCTCCTTATGTACTCTTCACAACATACTTTCCTACCCATCTTTGAGTCATCTGCAAATTTAGCTAACATGCCATCGCTTCCCTCATCTAAGTCTTTCATATAAATTGTAAAATGTTGAGGCCCCAGCACAGACCCATGATGGACTCAGCTTGTCACATCCTGCCAATCTGAAAAGGACCCATTCATGCATACTCCCTCTTTTCGGCAACTGGCCAATAAAACTTTGATCCAAGCTAATATGTTACCCACTACACCATGAGCTCCTACTTTGCACAATAACCTTTTATGTGGCACATTGTCTAATGCATTCTGGAAATCCAAGCGCAGTATGTCAAAGGGCTCCCCTTTACCCATATCGCATGTTACTCCTTCAAAGAACTCCAATAAATTGGTTAAAGATGACTTCCCTTTCACAAAACAATGCTGTCTATTCGCGATTACCTTGAGTATTTCTAAGTGCCCAGCGAAAGCCTCCTTAATGATCGATTCAAACATCTTCCCCACGACAGTTGTCAAGCTAACTGGCCTATAGTTACCTGCTTTCTGCATCCCCCTCTTCCTGAATAGAGGGGTCATATTTATTACTTTCCAGTCTGATGGAACCTTTCCAAAATTAGTGAACTTTGAAAAATTAACAAAAACACGACTACTACCTCATTAGCCACCTCTTTTAAGACTCTAGGATGAAGCCCATCAGGACCCGGGGACTTTTCAGCCCACAACTCCATACGTTTGCTCAGTAAAGCTTGGTATTTTCACCAAGTTTCTCTCTTCCTTCCACCTCCTGATTTACAGCTCCTACTGGAATGTTTCTTGTATCCTCGATAGTGAAGACAGAAACAAAATATTTGTTCATTGCATCCGCTGTTCCCTTTTTATCTACTATTAACTCCACATTCTCACTGTCCAGAGGACCAACGCTCTTTTTACTTACTCTTCTCCTTTTTAAATACACGGAGAAACTCTTGCAATCCATTTTTACATTTCTAGCTAGCTTCCTATTATACTCGAATGTCTTTCTCCTGATTAACCCGTTAGCCATTGTCTGCTGTTCTTTATATTCTGACCAATCATCTGAACTGCCACTCATCTTTGCACAATTATCTGCCTTTTCGTTAAGTGTGATGTTTTCCGTAATTTCTTACTAAACCACTGGTGGGTCCTCCACCTGATAGTAGGAATATACTTATTATGGAGTATTCCTGAAATATCCCCTTAAATGTCTGCCACTGCTTCTCTATTGATCTATCTCCAAGACTAGTAACCCAGTTCACTTCAGCGAGCTCAACTTTCATGCCCAAATAGTTGCCCTTATTCAAGTTTAAAATACTGATCATAGATCCACTCTTCTCTCTTTGAAACTGGATGTAAAATTCAGTCATAATGTGGTCGCTGCTACCGAGAGGTGCCTTTACTCTGAGGTCATTAATTAATCCTGTCACATTACATTATACGAAGTCTAATATAACCTGATCTCTGGTTGTTTCCAGAACGGGCTGTTCCAAGAAACTACCTCGAAAGCATTCTCTGAACTCTTCATCCGGGCTACTGTTCCCAATCTGATTTTTCCAGTTTATATGTAGATTAAAATCACCCATGATTATTGCCGTATGTCTATCACAAGTAAACAATATTTCTTCTTGTATACGATGTCCTACATTGTGATTACTGTTAGGAGGTCTGTAGACCACTCCTGCTAGGGACTTCTTTCTCCTGGTATTCCTCACCTCCACCCAAATCGATTCGACATTCTGATCTCCTGAACAGAGGTCATCTCGAACTTATGCCCCAACACCATCCTTGATTAACAGTGCCACCCCTCCACATTTACCGAGCATCCTATTCTTCTTGAATGTCAAATATCCCTCAATATTCAGGACCAGGAAGCCTGGTCCTTTTAAAAATACTAGAGGGGATTCCTGGTGCTGCTGAATGTATGCTTAGTTGTGAGTGACTAACACACGTGATCAGTGGACACGCACGGACCAAGTTTCAAAGATGTACATATTAGCTGCTAGAAAGGGACATTGACGTTACTCCAAACCCCTCCTCAGACTAACAGCAAATGACAGTACACCCAGGCTAGATCCCTACACAGAATGGGGGAATGTGCTGGCCACACGAGAAGTGGTTGGCTGTTCCATTCACATCGTTTTTATAGATCCAGGTTTTTGTTACATTGGCACCAGTGGCACCTTAGTGTAAAAATCACAGCCGGAGGTGCTAAGGAGGGGAAAGAAATTCACTTTCAAAAGGGAATTTAAAAAAGTTTCAAAGGCATAAGATTTACAAGAATATGTGAAATCGAGAGGGGTATAGGGCTAATTGGAGTGGTGAGGCCATGGAGAGATTCAAAGACAAGAATGAGAATATTAAAATTAAGGTGTTGCCAGACCGGAAGACAATGTAGATCAGTGAGCACAGGGGTGATGGGTGATCGGGATTTGGTGTGAGTTAGAACACAGGCAGCAGATTTCTGGATGGGCTGTGGTTTATGGAGGTTAATAACTGGGAGGGTGACCAGGAAAGAATTGGAAGGTGACCAGGATAGAATTGTAATAGTCAAGTGTGGATTTAACAAAGGCACAGATGAGGGTTTATGCAGTAGATGGGCTGAGGCAGAGGTGGAGACGGGACATATTACAGAGGTGGTGATAGGGTTGGTGATGGAGAGAATATGGAGATGAACTCAGCTCAGTGTCAACTGGATGCAGAGGTCGCAAACAGTCTGTTTCAGCCCCAGACATTGGGCAGCGAGAGGAATGCAGACAGTGGATAGGGAATGGAGTTTCTGGCAGTGACTGAAGACAATGGCTTCAGACTTCCCAAGATTGACATGACAAGAACATTAAATCTGTAAAATATGCTTATAATTCTAAACGTTGGATACAGAGACTCACCAGGGACACCAATAATAGCGAGGATGGGATAATAAATCGTTTGAATCATCTTCAGTGCATAATAGATCCGATCATCTAATGTTATCCAAAAATAATCTGCAGTAACAAGGCCAAACCAATAGGAGAAACTCCGGCTTCCCATTGTAGTAACATCCCAAGCTACTTTTCTCATGTTCTGACCCATTGTTGTAACTTTCCAATCTATTGTTCTCAGATTCTGACCCATTGTTGTAACATTCCAATCTATTGTTCTCAGATTCTGACCCACTGTTGTCACATTCCAATCTATTGTTCTCAGATTCTGACCCATTGTTGTAACATTCCAATCTATTGTTCTCAGATTCTGAACCACTGTTGTCACATTCCAATCTATTGTTCTCAGATTCTGACCCATTGTTGTAACATTCCAATCTATTGTTCTCAGATTCTGATCTATCCTCTCTCTCGCTGGGGCTGCTGATCCTTGATAGCGCCGGGATTATGCTGTTGTTGACACTATGGGATAACACATTGAAAGGAGTCCTGTATTAATAGAAGAGGGAAATCCTCCAGCGACGCAATTAGGGTCCATGGTGACTGACATTAATTACAATCACTGAACAAACAGGTTCAGTTAACCCCTTTCAGTCCAACTCTTCTTGTGCCACAATAAAGTAGACCATTTACCCTGTCTGAATGGGATGTGTGGGGGATGCTGACAGAAGGAATGTTGAAAATAGCAGAGGCAGTGACAGAATGTTCCAATCCTCCTTGGATATGGGCTTGATGCCAGAGATGGGAGGGTTGTAAATGTTACACTCGGTTTAAAAAAGGAGAGATGGAGCAAACAGTGTAATTACTGACCAGTCAGTCTAACGTCGCTGGTGGGAAATTTCTGGACTTCACAGCCCAGGCCAAAAACATTCGTTGCTTGGAAAAAAACATGGGACAATAAATGGACGGCAGCAGGGATATGGTAATGACAAATCATATCTGGCAAAGCCCAACAACAACAACTTACATTTCTTGGTCAAAGCAGGAGGTATTAAGTAGTGTCTTAAGGGAGGAAAGTGAGGCATGGAGGCAGTGACAGTGGTATAGCGGTAATGTCACTGAACTAGAAAACCAGAGGTTCAGGCTAATGCCATGGGTTCAATTCCCACATGGCAGTTGGTGGTAATTAAAATTAAATCAATTAATAATTTCAATTCATTAATAAAAGTCTGGAAATGAAATTTAGTCTCAGTCATGGTGCCATGAATCTGTCATCGATTGTTGTCAAAACCGATCTGATTTACTAATGTCCTTTCGGGAAGGAAATCTGCTGTCCTTACCTGATCTGGCCTCCATGTGACTCCAGACACTCAACAATGTTTTTAACTCTTAAATGCCTTGTGAAATGTCCGAGCAAGTCACTCATTTGTCAAGGGCAATTAGAGATGGGAACAAATGCTGGCCTTGCCAGCGATGCACATATCCCACACACGAATAAAATAAAAGAGGTGTAGTTAGGGAATTCCAGAGCTTTGGGTCTAGGCAGCTGAAGACCTGGCTGGCAGTGGAGCAATGATGAAAATCAAGCATACACAAGAGACCAGGATTGGAGGAGTGCAGATGTCTTGGAGGGTTGTGGGGCTGGTTAATATTACATAGATAAGGAGGTGTGAGGACATCGAGGGAGTTGCAAACACGGTTGAGAATTTTAAAATCAAGACATTGCTTAACTGGCAGCCGATGTATGTCAGTGATCGGGGAACGGGACTTGGTGTGAGTTTACACAAGAGCAGCAGAGTTTGGATGACCTCAAGTTTACAGAGAGTAGAATGTGTGAGACAAGCCAGGAGTGTGTTAAAATCTGGAATAGAAAGCTAGTCTCACTCATGGAGCCATGAAACTATCATCGTTTTCTGTTAAACACCATCTGATTCACTAATGTCCTTTAGGGAAAGAAATCTGCCGTCCTTTCCTGGTCTAGCCCACATATGACTCTCGACTCACAGCAATGTTATTGACTCTTAACTGCACTCTGTGAGGGCCTAGCAAGCAACTCTGTTGAAGCATTTGAAAAGAAGGCTGAGAGTTTTTAAATTGATGTGTTGCTGACCAGGATCCAATGTCGGTCAGTGAGTTCAGGGAGTGATGGGTGAACAGGACTTGGTGTGAGTTAGGACATGGGCAGCAGTGTTTTTCATCACCTCAGGTTTACAGAGAGTAGAATGTGGGAGACCAGCCAGGAGTGTGTTGGAATAGTCAAGTCTACAGGTAACACAGGCAAGGGGGAGTGTTTCATCAGCAGAGGAGCTGAGACAGGGATGAAGTCGTCCTATGTTAAGGGGGTGGAAATAGGCAGTTTTATTGATAGCGTGAATATTTGGTAGGAAGCTCATCGCAGGAGCAACTATGACACCAGGTTGTAAACACTTTGCTTTAGTCTCAGACAGTTGTCAAGGAGAGGGATGGAGTCTGTAGCTAAGAAATGTTTGATGTGCGGTTTGAAAACACTGGCTTTAGTTTTCCTAATATTTAATTGGCCTGGCAGATGTGTGAAGTGATACATTGTGGAAAGATTTTATAATATTATTTATTCATGGGTTGTGGGTGTCGCTGGCTGGGCCAGCAGTTATCACCCACCCCTAATAGCCTTTGAGAAGGTGATAGCGAACTGCAGGTGGATGAATGAGGAGAGATAACACAACTTTAAAGGTGTTGAGAATAACAGAGAGACCTGGGGTGTTTGTGTGCAATCTTTGAAGTGAGCTGGACAGGTTAACAAACAGTTAACAAAGAAAATAGATTCCTAGGTTTTATTAATAGAGATACAGAGTCGAATAGTCAGGATGTTATATTACACCTATAGAAAAGACTACATCGGCTCCGCCTGGAGCATTGTGTCCAATACAGGGAACCACATTTTAGGAAGGACATGAGTCCATTGGAGAGGGGATAAAAGAGTTTTACTGGAATTTTTCCAGGGATGAGGGATTACAGTTACGTAGCTGGGATGGTTCAACTTAAAGCAGGGAAATGTAAAAGCAGATCTGATCGAGATGCGAAGCAGAAAGCAGAGAGTAGTGGAGAATATTTATTGTTCAGTCTGGAGGGAAGTACACAATGGCGTTCCCCTGTTCTGAAGAAGGGTCACTGACCTGAAACATTAACTCTACTTCTCTCTCCACAGATGCTCCCAGACCTGCTGTGTATTTCCAGAATTACTTGTACTTATTTCAGATTTCCATCATCCTCAGTATTTTGCTTTTATTATCCCGAGGGTCACTGTTGGGATCACTGTTGCAGTATGTTAATACAATGGGCTTGTGTACAGAGGGGATAATGTCAAGGTTTTGTGATGGGTGGAAACTCAGAAATGTTAATAAACAGTGAGAAGGATCGTAACAAACTTCAGGAGGACAGAGACTGACTGGTAAAATGGGCAGGAACATGGCAGATGTAATTTAACACAGTGAAGTGTGAAGTGAGACATGGGTAGGAAGTATGAGGAGAAACAATATAAAATAAATTGTACCATTATAAAGCGGGTGCAGGATTCGAAAGACCTGCGGCGTACACACACAGATCTTTGAAGGTAACATGTAGTGTCCTTGGTGTCAGAGAGAGAGGCACAGAGTAATAAAACTCATGAGGAAATGCTGATGTTTGCACATCATTGGTTAGGTCCCAGCTGGAGAATTGTGTCCAATTCTGATCACCACACTTTGATAAGGATGTCAAGGACTTAGTGAAGAGACTGAGGTGATTTATTAGAATGGTACCAGGGATCTGGGAATTCAGTTATGTGGAGAGATTGGAAAATCTGGGATTGTTCTCTTTGGAGCAATGAAGGGTAAGGGGTGATTTAATATATAATTCAAAATCATTAAGGGTTTTGATAGGGTAATTAATGTGAAACTGTTTCCAGTGTCAGGAAGTTCAGTATTAAGAAGACACAGATTGAAGGTAATTGACAAAGAACCAGAGGTGAAATGAGGAGAATTTTCTTACACAGCGAGTTGTGGGGATGTGGGATTCACTACCTGAAAACATGGTGGAAGCAGATTCAATAATATCTTTCAAAAGGGAATTTAGCAAATACTTGAATAGGAAAAAAAGGAGACTGCGGAAAGTTGGGGGGGGGGGGATGTGGATGTTGGTGGTGGAATTCATTAAGTAGCTCATTCCAAGAGACAGAACTGAGACAATGGGCAGAATAGCCTCCTTTTGTACAGCATTAGTCTCTGATTCTATGAGAAATAGACAGAGAGTGTAGAGAGCGAGTGAGGACATGCGTAAGTGGGAAAGGAAGATAGATATAGGCGAGAAAATCGGGTTTGCTTCGCTTTTCAGGTGTAGGGATTGTAATTCGTGATCTGCCCTTGCCTATTCATGTTGAGGCAGGTGACACACAAACTTCCTGCTGCCTTCTCATTTCTACGAATTCTATGTACCGCCGAGGGTGACACACGGTGCTGTCTGTCTGCTGGGGCCTAAGGTTGTGTGAGGCTGGCTCGTGTTTCATCCAGGATACAGCTCTTAAAGACAGTCTGTTCCTCTTAAAGGGAGGTTGCACTGAATCACAGGAGGCTGCTGCTGACTGTGAAATGCCGCAATTAGAGACAAGGTAAATGGAATACTAGGACAGAGAGAGGGTTCTGCGGTTCACGGATGTGTTGCCGGACGCCTTAGTCATGGAGGGTGAAAGGCGTAGACAGGCCATGTTCCCATGGGGTGGGGTGCAGACCCTCAAGAAATGCACTTCGAAGTGAATAGGAGCAGGTGGCCAGGGAGGTCAGTGCAAGAAGTCTGGCCCCGAGGACCTGGCAGAAGAGCCAGAAGAAGTTAAATGAACTCACACGGGTGGTCAATGTCAGTGAATTCATCTCCACATGACATCTCCTGCCGTCAACACCAGTAACCTCTCACACTGCTCAATGAACCACACCCCCATCACTCACCCATCAGCTGTCCCTAACACTCAGGACCCACACCTAACATTCACATACTCCATCTCACCCTCACACACCTTCCACTGATACCAGCCTCACATCCACCTCTCCCTGCCTCCACATGCCTCCAGCTATTCAGCTATGGCAGGCACATCACCCAAACACAGTGCAACACAATCAGTGACCTTCTGCCCTCTCTCTTACAGGACAAGGTGGCTCATAACCACAGGGAGCAGCAGTGATCCAGTGGGGACCAGGCATACATTCATCCCCTGAGCCTGAGGGAGGAGATGATTCTCCACATCATGGGACCGGCTGTGACAGAGCCCGGAGCATGCGGCATCACCGAGAGCATTCAGGATGATGTTATGTTGCTGCCTGACGTTCCTTCTTAACTCCCACCTCCTCCTCATCCTACTGTCTGGGAAGAAGTACAAGCTGCAGATGGTGGGACCATGGACCTCCTGCTTTCCATCCCATTCCCAATCCCTCACCACAACCCTCCCCTTCTGATTTTATACTTTCCAATGATAACCCAAAAATGCCAGCTTCCCAGTAACAGCAGCTCCAGGTGACAGAGAGAGAGACAAGCAGCACAGCACTGATGTTGAAGCTCCATCACTTGGTCTGAAACTCATAGTCACCAGATCAAATACTTTCGCTTTGTGTACCTTAGAAGTTGGTATAGAGTCGGAATCTGCACGTGGTGAGTCACCGAGCACGAGTGAGCTGCAGCCAGGCCAGGGGGAAAGGATAGTTCATGTGTCAGATCACCGGAGGGCGAGGTCACAAAAAAGCTGGCTGATGGGTAACAGCAGCTCAGGCTGCTGCTGCCCATGTCGAGGTGTTGCAGTCCGAATCCGAGCCCTCAAAGCCCAGAGCTGCTCGAGGACGTCCTGCAAGGCCATATGCAGTCTCCCCAGTGAAAGTCAGCAGCCTTCCACCAGCCATGCTGCAGACACTGGGGAAACACTGTGTAGGATCCCTAGCAAAGTCGAGGGAACCCACAAGACAGTCATTAAGGGAATCCACAAGGGTGAATAGTTGCGTTGTGTTTGCATAATTGGATGTGTTGTTGGATAAAGATGTTAATGAACAGGTTTTTATTGCAAGATGGTGACCAAGCGGATGCTGTGATGGGGCATCTCAGATGGGGACAATGGTGGAGAATGGGGAATCCGTGGTGGGAAAGTGAAGTTGTCCTACGGCAACCGGAATCTTAGCAGGCAATCGCCGGCAGCCTGTCCGGGTGGAAGGCATCCAGGAAATATTCTGGAAATATCCTGGTTGGTTGGCGATGGATGGTGGGGTTTGAATTCCTTGGGGGTGAATCATGAGCCATGTGAAGACAAGGTAGTGATTCTCTCCGAGGAGCTACATTCTGGTTCTCCACAAAGTTCTGAAGTTTGTGGGAACAGAGGAGGAGGTGTCGGGCATCTTGCAAAGCATTAAGGTAAATAAGTCCCCAGGGCCTAATGGGATCTAACGCAGAATACTGAGGGAGGCAAGGGAAGAAATAGCTGGGGCCTTGACAGAAATCTTTGCATCCTCATTGGCTCTAGGTGATGTTCCAGAGGACTGGGGAATAGCAAATGTTGTTCCTTTGTTAAAGAAGGATAGCAAGGATAATCCAGGAAATTACAGGCCGGTGAGCCTTTGGTCAGTGGCAGGGAAATTATTAGAGAGGATTCTTCGGGGCAGGATTTACTTCCATTTGGAAACAAATTAACTTATTAGTAGCGAGAGGCAGCATGGTTTTGTGAAGGGGAGGTCGTGTCTTACTAACTTGATTGAGATTTTTGAGGAAGTGACGAAGATGATTGATAAAGGAAGGGCAGTGAATGTTGTCCATACAGACTTCTTTAAAGTCTCCCTCATGGCAGACTGGTGCAAAAGGTGAAGTCACATGCGATCAGAGGTGAGCTGGCAAGATGGATACAGAACTGGCTCGGTCATCGAAGACAGAGGGTATCAGTGGAAGAACGCTTTTCTGAATGGAGGGCTGTAAATAGTGGTGTTCCGCAGGGATCAGTGCTGGGACCTTTGCTGTTTGTAGTACATATAAATGATTTGGAGGAAAATGTAGCTGGTCTGATTAGTAAGTTTGTGGACAGCAAAAAGCTTGGTGGAGTTGCGGATTCTGATGAGGATTGTCAGAGCATACAGCAGGATATGGATCGGTTGGAGACTAGGGCGGAGAAATGGCAGATGGAGTTTTATCCAGACTCTCGCTGGCACGAGAGTGTCATTATAAATTTGCGTTTACATTCCCGGACAACTGTACACCTGGATGTGTCTCCCCCAGGGATTACATGATGGTCCGACAACATTCCACCAGTGGTTGGCGATAGATCCGGTGTTGCAGGTGCCGGACCCACCCCTACCCTTTGCCCTCGATGTCGCTACCACAGATACCACCTTATCAGCGGTATTCCTTCAGAAGAAACATGGCCGATTCTGCCGAGTGGAATACGCATCTCACTTGTTAACATCAGTAGAAAGGGCCTTCACAATGTGTGAAAAAGATTTGCTGGCCGTCTTCTGGGTGATTCAAAATGTTACTTATATTGTCAGCCTCAGCCCTGTTACTATCCTAACTGAACACACACCCTTCCAGTTGTGACTGGATGGAAGCTAAAGGACGGTAATGTTATATTGTCAGCCTCAGCCCCGTTACTATCCTAACTGAACACACACCCTTCCAGTTGTGACTGGATGGATGACTGAAGGACGGTAATGTTATATTGTCAGCCTCAGCCCCGTTACTATCCTAACTGAACACACACCCTTCCAGTTGTGACTGGATGGAAGCTAAAGGACGGTAATGTTATATTGTCAGCCTCAGCCCCGTTACTATCCTAACTGAACACACACCCTTCCAGTTGTGACTGGATGGACGGCTGAAGGACAGTAATGTTATATTGTCAGCCTCAGCCCCGTTACTATCCTAACTGAACACACTCCCTTCCAGTTGTTAGTGGATGGAAGCTAAAGGACGGTAATGTTATATTGTCAGCCTCAGCCCCGTTACTATCCTAACTGAACACACAACCTTCCAGTTGTTAGTGGATGGACGGTTGAAGGACGGTAATGTTATATTGTCAGCTTCAGCCCCGTTACTATCCTAACTGAACACACACCCTTCCAGTTGTTAGTGCATGGACGGTTGAAGGACGGTAATGTTATATTGTCAGTCTCAGCCCTGTTACTATCCGAACTGAACACACAACCTTCCAGTTGTTACTGGATGGACGGTTGAAGGACGGTAACGTTATATTGTCAGCCTCAGCCCCGTTACTATCCTAACTGAACACACACCCTTCCAGTTGTTACTGGATGGACGGTTGAAGGACGGTAATGTTATATTGTCAGCCTCAGCCCCGTTACTATCCTAACTGAACACACACCCTGCCAGTTGTTAGTGGATGGACGGCTGAAGGACAGTAATGTTATATTGTCAGCCTCAGCCCTGTTACTATCCTAACTGAACACACACCCTTCCAGTTGTTACTGGATGGACGGTTGAAGGACGGTAATGTTATATTGTCAGCCTCAGCCCCGTTACTATCCTAACTGAACACACACCCTGCCAGTTGTTAGTGGATGGACGGCTGAAGGACAGTAATGTTATATTGTCAGCCTCAGCCCTGTTACTATCCTAACTGAACACACACCCTTCCAGTTGTTACTGGATGGACGGTTGAAGGACGGTAATGTTATATTGTCAGCCTCAGCCCCGTTACTATCCTAACTGAACACACACCCTTCCAGTTGTTACTGGATGGATGACTGAAGGACAGTAATGTTATATTGTCAGCCTCAGCCCTGTTACTATCCTAACTGAACACACACCCTTCCAGTTGTTCGTGGATGGATGACTGAAGGACGGTAATGTTAGTCAGAATCACATTGCTCGGTGGACCTTGCTCTTGCAAGGTAGATATATTTCAGTAAAAAAGGAAAATACTTTGACATGCTTGGCATACAATTTAATCTACCAGGCTGAACCCCATGAGTGTCAGGTTTTGACAGAAAAGGCCGTCAAGGGACATTTTGTGTCAAAATCAGTGCGGGGCGGGAGTGTCCAATGGAAGAAAACAGAAATCAAACCAGCACTCAACATTTTTGTTGACGGTTCATCTGCAGTGGAGGATGGGATTAGGCAGGCAAAGTGCGGATTACATATACAGGATCATAATGGAAAACCTATTAAAGACATTGCCTTACAGTTACTGGCGAGTTTAAGTGTGCAGCGTGCAGAACGAGCTGCAGTCACTTTGTGCTGACACAACCACATGTTTCCCCCATTGGTTGATATAAATTCTGACAGTATGTACGTGTGTAACTGTTTGACCGAGTACCTACCTCTGTGGGAAGCGAGAGGTTTTGTGTCAGCAGATGGCAAACCTTTTCCATCTGTCCTATTACTGCAGAGAATAGTAGAGGCAGCGAGGAGAGGATTACAGAAAATACTATGATATATTGACCTATGTTGTGAAAATTGGAAAGGAGATAATTGGGACAACTTTGTCTAAGTGTCGTCTGGAAAACCAGGTGGTCATGTGTCCTCACCCTATATATATATACATATAAAACAGCAGAATCAAAATGTGGATTTAATACCACTGTAAATTGCACCATGGAAACGAGGAAGGCATTATCAGGTTAACCCATGTGGCCTATAAGGCAAAGGGGAGATATTGCTTAACCACCACAATGAAGAAGTACCAGTATGGACATAACCGGATTTGTCTGGTGAGCAACAGTACGTCGCTTGTCAACCCACAAATACCAACTTGAGTAGAGAAGACGGAGTTGGTCGGCATACATAAAAGAAAGACAGAAACGATAATTGTTACAGAAAGTATTAAGGACGACTTGATAAATTACCTTCGGGAACATAAATATTCTTTTGGGCCTCCTTATCTCGAGAGACAATGGATACGCGCCTGGAGGTGGTCAGTGGTTTGTGAAGCAGCGCCTGGAGTGGCTATAAAGGCCAATTCTGGAGTGACAGGCTCTTCCACAGGTGCTGCAGAGAAATTTGTTTGTTGGGGCTGTTGCACAGTTGGCTCTCCCCTTGCGCCTCTGTCTATTCAGCCATTGCCCATACGTTTGGGTCAAGAGAGGCAGCAACGAGAAGCCATTGCTGTAGTGTACTACAATCTGGAACAACAGTGGAAGATGATACAAGTTCAGATTGATGAGATAAATGATTCTACCTGGTGGGAGGACTTATGGAACTGGGGGTCAAACGTGAAGATACACCCTGGTTTAGAAATATCTCCCATGTCCTGATAGTCGTTTCGGGTGTCATGGTGATAGATGTGACATACTTAATTTGGAAACTTAAGAAATTGATTAAGGAATGTGAGAGGATGTATGAACACAGGTTGGACAGCTACCTTAAAGGCAATCAGTATTCGAAGTTGCTCCATTAAAATATTGACAATTAATAATGTAACACGAGGGTAGTTGTATAACTATTGGTAGATACTTAAAATGAATTAATGAATGACAAATGTATTCTAAAAGTTAAATTGCGACTGCGTTATGCTCGCACAAGTGATTAATTATGTAACAACGATGTTAACATTGTGCTTTCTTTAACATTTCACTGCTTATGATCTTGCGTTAACAATGAAATTATAATTGCAGAAGTGTACTACCAAAGAGACATGAGAGTGTGATCCCTTGGGCATAGCCCTGCATGATCAGAGGGGGACGGGGGTGGTGTGGTGGTGGGTGTAGACTCAGTAAAAACACATAAGAACGTAATTGAAACAATGAGGCTCGTCACACAACAATACACAACGTTTTGAAACATAGAGGGGCTGGTTAGAAGGAGCACAGCAAACAGATGGTCAAGGAATTGTAGACCATACAGAAAAGCAGGCTGAAACAAGAGAGAGATTCTACCAGACAGTGTCCCTGCACAAACCAGATAAAGGAGTTTCTATTGGCATGTCGGATTAGACTCACAGTAGACAATGGCTGAAAATGGTGACAGCACGAGAACCCCGAGGAAGAACACTCAAGAAAATTCCCTGAGTCATGGACTCAGAGAATAGAAAGGCAGCTGCCATTCTGAGACTGATCACCTCGTGTCTTGGGGTAGTATAACATGCAAGTAGTGAGTGCTTGTACCTGATGATTTAATGTGTGAATAAACATTGATATACCTTCCACCAGTCCGATTCTGTGAATTCTTCAAGAGTAAGTGCAGATTAGGCACAGCAACAATCTGATAGCTCTATACAAGGTCTTACCAGGAACATAAACACAAGCAACGCCAAGAGAGAAAATTACACGACCAGTAACAAAATTAGCAATGCTTTGTCGAGTTTACAGCCTTTATCAAAGACTCACCAGGACTAACAACAACAGCAAAGAGGGATGAGAAAATGACAGGGGCAGTAATTCAGTTAAACACGGTTCATAGAATTAATAGCTGGATAAAGAGTCTTACCAGGAACACCAATAATAGCGAGGATGGGATAGTAAATATATTGAATAACCTGAAGAGCTAAAAAGATCCGATAGTCTAATGAGAACCAGTCATAATATGTGGAAAGATCGTCAAATTGCCAGATTAAACTCCTGTCCATTGTTGAAACATTCCAATCTATTGTTTTCAGATTCTGACCCATTGTTGTAACATTCCCATCTATTGTTCTCAGATTCTGACCCATTGTTGTAACATTCCAATCTATTGTTCTCAGATTCTGACCCATTGTTATAACATTCCAATCTATTGTTCTCAGATTCTGATCTATCCTCTCCCTTTGCCTGGAGCTGTTGGTCCCTCTTACTGCAGGGTTTGATGCTCCTGTTGACACTATGTGATAATACATTGAAATGACTCCCATATTAATAGAAGTTGGAAACCCTCCAGTGAAACAATTAGGGTCCGTGGAGACTGACATTAATACCAGTCACTAAACAAACAGTTTCAGTTAACCCCTTTCAGTCCAGCACTGTTTGTACCACAATAAAGTAGAACATTTATCCGGTCTGGATGGGATGTATGAAAGATGCTGAGGGAAGGAAAGGTGGGAATAGCGGAGGCACTGAACAGAATTTTTCAATCCTCCTTGGATATGCGAGTTGTGACAGAGGTCTGGAGGGTTGTAAATGTTACACCCTACTTGAAAAAAAGTAGCGATTGAGTAAACACTGTATTTACTGACCAGACAGTTCAATGTCACTGATGGGGAAATTTCATAACCCAGGACAAATATATTCATTGCTTTGAAAAACATGGAATAATAAATAGACAGTAGTAGGGATATGGTGATGAAAAAGCATGTCTGGCAAACCTCAACAACGACTTATATTTATATATTGCTTTTAATGTTATAAAACATCCCAAAGTGCTTCTCAGGATCATTACGAAGCAAAGTATGACACTGAGACACAACAGGAGATATTAGATCAGATGGCCAACAGCTTGAAGAAAGAGATAGGTTTTAAGGAGTACCTGAAAGGAGGAAAGCGAGACGGAAAGGTGGTGACCGTAGCGGAGTGGTAATATTACCAAAATTGTAATACTGAGGCTCAGGCTGATTCTCGGAGGACATGGGTTCAAATCCCACCGTGGTAACTGGTGCAATTTAAAATTCAATATGAGCTAAAATTCAATTAATTAATACAAATCTGCATTTGAAAACTATTCTCAGCAATGGTGCCATGATGCTATCATTGATCGTCATAAAAAAAAACAGCCGGGCTTACTGATATTCTTCAGCAATGGAAATCTGCCATCCTTATACGGTCTGACCTCCATGTGACTCCAAACCCACAACAATGTGGTTGACTCCAAAGTGAATTCTGAAAGGTCCAGCAAACCACTCAGTCATCAAGGGCAATTAGGGATGGGCAAAAAATGCTGGCCTTGTCAGTGACACCCACATCCCATGAACGAATGAAAAAAAAACAGTGCAGTGAGGATATTCCAGAACATTGGTCCTAGGCAGCTGAAGACCTAGTCGCCAGTGGTGCAGTGATTAAAATCCGGGTGCACTAGAGGCCGGAATTAGAGGAGTACATATATCTCGGTGGGTTGTGGAGGTGGAGGAGATTACAAAGATATGGGGCGGGGGGCGAGGCCATGGAGGGATCTGAAAACAAGGATAAGAATTTTAAAATCAAGACATTGCTTGACTGGGAGCCAATGTCGGTCAGTGATAGATGAACGGGACTTGGTGTGAGCTAAGACATGGGCAGCAGAGTTTTGGATGACCTCAAGTTTACAGAGCGTAGAATTTGGGAGATCAGCCAGGAGTGAGTTGGAATAATCACATCTAGAGGTGACGAATGCATGAATGTGGTTTCAGCAGCAGATGGGCTGAGACAGGGGTGAAGTCGGGTGACGTTACTGAGGTGGAAATAGGCGGCTGCAATGAATTCCTGAAAATGAGGTTAAAGATCGTTTTGGGTGAAATGTGACACCAAGGATGTAAACATACTGTCTGCATCTCAGACTGTCACCAGGAAGAGGGATGGAATCAATAGCAAGGGAACAGAGTTGGAGTGGGGAGTGAAAACAATGGCATCAGTCTTCCCAATATTTAACTGGAGGAAATTTCTGCTCATCTAGCACTGGATGTCGGATAAGCAGTCTGATAATTTAACAACAGTGGAGGAGTGGAGAGAGGTAGTGCTGAGGTAAACTTGATGGAGTTCTTTGATAAAACAATGGAAAGGGTTGATGAGGGTGGTGTGATTGAAGTTATATATATGGACTTTCAAAAGGTGTTTGATCAAGTGTCATTCAATGGACAGGTTAGGAAAACTGAACCTTATGGATGAAAGGGACAGTGACAGTGTGGATATAACATTGACTAAGGAACAGTAAACAGAGAGAAGTGGTGAAAGGTTGTTGTTCAGACTCGATAGGAGTATACAGTGGTGTTCCCCAAGGCTCGGTATTAGGACTATTGCTCTTTTTGCCCTTGGAAAACCAGGGGTGGGTAGGGCAGAGACCCCTCCTCCTCTCTCTTTGCAGAGCTTCCCCTCTCTGCAGCCTCCGCTCCATTTGTTGGTCATGTTACAGACCCAGAGACACTGTAACTACAGTCCCATACCTCGTCCAGAGTTGTGTCACCAAATACTCTGTCCTCCCTGAATGTCTGCAGCAGCTCACAACACAACCTCCAGAAAACCATCCACAGCACCTCCACTAACTTTACAATAGCAGAAGTACGTCAAAAGCCCCTCACCTGTAATTTGGATGCCTGGTCATTTTAAATAACACCAGGGGGTTCTTCGTGCCGCTGAATGCATGTTCAGCTGAGAGCGACTAACACAGGCGGTCAGTGGACATGCACAGACCAAGTTTCACAGACGTGCATCAAAGCTGCGGGAATGGATGATTGACATCTTATTCAGACCCCTCCTCACGCTGCAGACACACACATGTTACACCCACGCTATCACCCCGGCCAGCCTGGGTGTCCTGCACAATGTGCTGGATGTGACCGGCAGTGCAGCTCACACCATTGTATGGATCCAAACTTCCACAACATCAGTGGAGCTGGAGAGATGAAATGTGCGGTCAGGGAGAGGCAGAGTGAATGAAACTCACTTTAAAAAGGGAATTAGAACAAGACTTTCAGATGAACAAGTTTCAGGAATATTGGAAATTAACAGGGGATTGGGATAATCAGAGGGTTGAGGACATGGAGGGATTTGATCACACGAGTGAGAATATTAAAATTGAGGTGTTACTGGACCAAGAGAGAATGTAGGTCAGTGAGCACGGGGATGTTAGGTGAACAGAATTTGGTGTAAATTAGAAGATGGCAGCAGAGTTTTGGATGATTACAAGGTTACAGAAAGTTTTAATGTGGGAGACCAGCTGGGAGTGTGTTAGAATAGTCAAGTCTCAAGTCAACAAAGGCATGGATGAGAGTTTGAGCAGCAGATGAGCTGAACTTTCTCTCTCTCTCTCTCCCTGTTTCTTTCTCTGTCTCCCTCTCTTGCTCTGGCCCACACTCAGAGTCTTATATGCTTCAATCTTGTCGCCTCTTACTTTCCTAATCGTCTTATATGCTTCAATCTTGTCGCCTCTTACTTTTCTAAACCCCAGCTGATATAAGACTAGCCCGCCAGCCTTTCAACATAAGACAACCCGCCCATTCCAGGTATTAGTCTAGGAAACCTTCTCTGAATTGCTTCCAACGCATTTGCATGCTACCTTAAATAAGGAGACCAATACTGTGCACAGTACTCCAGATGAGGTCTCATCAATGACCTGTATAACTGAAATATAAACACCCTACATTTGTGTTCTATTCCGCTCGCAATAAATGATAATATTTTATTAGTTTTCCTAATGACTTGCTGAACCTGCAGACTAACCTTATACAATTCATGCAGCAGGATACACATATCCCTCTGCAACTCTGACTTCTGCAATCCATCACCATTCAGATAATATGATCAGTTTTTATTCTCACTGTCCAAATGGATTAGGAGACAGAGAGAGTTTACACTCGATCAAACGTGTGTGTGTTCATCGCTAAGAGTTGTGGGGCGGGGCGGGGGTAGGGGAACTTTAAGAGAGTTTTGAATAAGTAAAGCCAGAAATACAATGAAATTAGCATATCACAGGAAATTGTCAATTGAACCGGTAAATGTTAGAAATGTAACAGTCTTTGAGCAAGTGAAAGAGGGGAAGGGGGAAGAGGAACAAGAAGGAAGGATTGTGATGGGACGGAGAGGGGAGAGTTTAAATGACAGACTGTTACATTTCTAACGTTTTCCAGTTCTGATGAAGGGTCACAGATCTGAAACATTAACTCTGTTTCTCTCTGCACAGATGCTGCCAGACTTGCTGAGTATTTCTGGCACTTTCTGTTCTCATTTCAGATTTCCAGCAACCGCAGTATTTTGTTTTTATTTTAGTATTTAATTCACTGTCACTTCTATTCCAGGAATTCCTACCTTAAAGACGTTCTGCTCTTCTCTTCCAGAGCTTAGGGCCTCGGCAGCCGAAGGTACGGCCATCAATGGTAGAGTAATTAAACTCGGAGATGCTCAAGAGTCCAGAGTTATATGACGTCTCAGTGCTGCAGTGGAAGCTCAGACTGAAGTCATGAGATCCATAACAAAAACAAGAAATGCTGGAATCACTCAGCAGGTCTGGCAGCATCTGTGGAAAGAGAAGCACAGTTAACATTTCGGGTCAGTGACCCTTCTTCGGAAGGGTCCTAC
The DNA here is from genome assembly GCF_036365525.1 of Heterodontus francisci. Classification (NCBI taxonomy): domain Eukaryota; kingdom Metazoa; phylum Chordata; class Chondrichthyes; order Heterodontiformes; family Heterodontidae; genus Heterodontus; species Heterodontus francisci. The sequence goes on from NW_027140332.1 coordinate 437,705, forward strand.
TTTTCCGAAGAAGGGTCACTGACCCGAAACGTTAACTCTGCTTCTCTTTCCACAGATGCTGCCAGACCTGCTGAGTGATTCCAGCATTTCTTGTTTTTGTTTCAGATTTCCAGCATCTGCAGTATTTTGCTTTTATGTCATGGGATCCATGCTTGCTGCCATGCAGGATCAGACTGCTGTCAACATGGCTGTGGATCTCAGTGTTCAAAGGGGTTTGCAGGATCTCACAGCAGTCCAGCAATCTGTGATCCAGTAGATTACTCGGATTGATGGACTGTCGCCCCGTGGGACTGACAGTGTCTCCATGGAGCATGAACCTGTTGTCCTCTCTCAGGATGACAGTATTTGTTCTCCCTTCACCGCCACTCCACCAGTGCACTTGCTGTTACCCATCAGACATCCCAGGCTACTGCTGCCCATGTCGAGGTGGTGCAGTCCGACGCCCAGTCCTCAAAGCCCAGAGCTGCTCGAGGACGTCCTGCAAGGCCACCTGGAGTCTCCCCCAGGGAAAGTCAGCAGCCCTCCATCAGCCATGCTGCAGTCATTGGAGAAACACTGTGTAGGAGCACTAGTCAAGTCGAAGGAACCCACAAGACAGGCACTAAGGGAATACACAGGGGTGCATAGTTCAGTTTTGTTTGTATAATTGGATGTGCTGTAGGATAAAGATGTCAAAGTAAATAATTTTGTTGTTGTTTTTTATTGCAGGATGGTGAGCAAGGGGACAATGTGATGGGGCGTCTCAGATTGGTGTAATGGTGGAGAATGGGGGATCCATGGTGGGAAAGAGATGTTGTCCTATGGGAAACAGAATATTAGCAGGGTCTCTCAGACGGTCTTTCTGGGTCGAAGGCATCCAGGAAATATCCTCCCTGCCTCCTCCTCCTCCTCCTGAGGAAACCTCCGGATTCCTGGTGCCAATGCCTGTGTCCTCATGATGGTGATGATATGAAGGGTGCAGCAGAACACCATGAACTTGGACACCTGCTCCAGTGTGGACTGGAGGGCTCCCTCTGGCGATTCGGACAGTGGATGCATTACTTCATCACACTGATGGTCTGTTCCACCATGTTCCTGGTGACTTCATTGTTCACATTATACACATGTTAATTGTGTGAGGTTGGGTGGTGGTGGGAGGAGGTTTGGGGGAGTAGAAACATGAGCTGTGTCTGGAGAGGGGGGGTTACATTTGTCTCCGAGGAGCCACATTCTAGTTCTGCATGGGGGCCCGATGTGTCGGGACGGGCTGACTGCTTCAGAATGAAGGGATGGTGGCTGCTGCCAGGATGGTGGACATTCACCAACATGATGTACTGGGCATGCTCACACACCAACTGTACATTAATGGAGTGAGAGTTCTTCCAGTTCCTGTACCTCTCCCCGTTGACATGGGGACACCGTAGAGACATCTCAAAAAACAGGAATGCAGATATCCTCACAAAGCCAAGGGTCCCCTTATCCTGTTTCTCCCCGCTGAGGGAGAAAAAGGTGTACTAACTTCACCCAACATAGATGGCCTCTCTCACCTAGCGGATACATCAATGGACAGCACACATTCCTCACAACTACAGGCCAGTTAGTGCAACATCAGTGGTGGGAAAGGTTTTAGAACAATTATCAGGGATAAAACCACAAGCATTTGAGAGGTTTGAGTTACTTCAGGATAGCCGGCAAAGATTTACAAAAGGAAAGTCATGCTTGACTAATCTAATTGCACTTTTGATGATGTAACAGAGAAGGTTGATGAAGGGAATGTGATGGATGTTGTCTAGATTGGTTTGAACAATGTGTTTGATAAAGTGCCACAGAAAAGGTTAATTACCAACATTGAGTCAAATGGAATGGGAGGGTCAGTGTCCAATTGGATAAAAAAATGGTTTACATAGAGAAAACAGTGTGTCAAAGTAAATGGCAGTTTTTCAGACTGAAAGGTGTTAGACAGTGAGTGTTCTGCCAGGGTCAGTGCTCGGGCCACTGTTTAATTTTGCTGTGTATAAATGACTTGGATCTTGGAATACAGAGTAGAATTTCAAAATCCGCCTCTGATACCAAACATGGAGCTGTGATAAACAGTGAGTATGTTCAGAACCACCTGTGACAGGACATAGATACTGATTGGAATGAGCAGACGAGTGGCAGATGAAAGTGTGAGACAAGTGTGAGGTGATGCATTTTGTCAGAAAGGATAGGAAGGCAATATAGACTTAATAACAATGTTCTAAACAGTGTGCAGGAACAGAGAGACATGTGGGTGTATGTGCATCCATCGTTTAAGGTGGCAGGACATATTGAGAGATTGGATAGTAAAATACATATAATCTTGGACTTCATACAGAGAGGTATTGAGTTCAAAAGCAGAGAAGTTATGATGAATGTTTAAAAATCTCTGGTTAGGTCTCAGCTGGACTACTGTGTCCAATTCTGGTCACCACACTTCAGAAAGATTATGAAGGTCCTTGGTGCTGAGGAGATTTAACAGGATGGTTCCAGGGATGGTGGATTTTAGTTCCAAGGTTAGGTTACAACATTATGACAGGTTTAGATAATTTAGACAATGAAAAAGTGTTCCCATTAACTGATGGAAGAAAGTCTAGGGACACAGATTGAAGGTTCTGGACAAGAGATGCAGGAGCAATATGAGGAAGAATGTTTTTCTTTATGCAGCGGGTGTTAATGATCTGGAACTCACTGCCCACAAGTGCGTTAGAAGCAGAGACAATCATTGATTTCAAATGAAAGCTGGTGGAGACCTGAAGGAAATGAATTTGCTACAGGGATTGAGTGGGGGAGTGGGACTGACAGGATTGCTCCATGGAGAGCCAGCATGGATATGATGGGATGAATGGCCTCCTTCTATGTCCTAAATGACTCTATCAGTCTCTGTGACTCGATGTTGGATACGTCTCCTGCTCTTGTCTCGAAAGATCCAGATACAAAGAAGTTCAATTAAACTGTGACCTTAACATCCACTGACAGCTCCGTCCTCACCCTGGTGTGAGGCTCTAGGTCGTGTTACAGGAGGTGACACAGCTCTGTGACCACCTCCTAATTGAATCAGAGTCACCTCACACACTGCTCCTGGGTTAGGTGTAGGTAGGAAAAGTGCTCTTGGAAAACCCGGGGTTGGTAGGGCAGAGCCCCTTCCTCATCCATTCTTTCAGAGCATCCCCTCTCTGCAGCCTCTGCTCCATTTGTTGGTCATGTTACAGACCCAGAGACACTGTAACTACTGTCCCTATACCTTGTCCAGAGTTATAGAACATAGAACATAGAACATTGCAGCGCAGTACAGGCCCTTTAGCCCTCGATGTTGCGCCGACCTGTGAAACCATCTGACCTACACTATTCCAGTTTCATCCATAGGTCTATCCAATGACCACTTAAATGCCCTTAAATTTGGCGAGTCGACTACTGTTGCAGGCAGGGCGTTCCACGCCCCTACTGTTGGGTCAACAAATTCTCTGTCCTCCCTGAATGTCTGCAGCAGCTCACAACACAACCTCCAGAAAACTGTAAGATGGATACCTGGTCTTTTTAAATAACACTAGAGGGGGTTCCTCGTGCTGCTGAATGTATGTTCAGCTGAGAGTGACTGACACAGGCGGTCAGTGGACATGCACAGACCAAGTTTCAAAGACGTCCATCAAAGATGCTAGAATGGCTGATTGACACCATATTCAGACCCTTCCTCACACTACAGACGCACACATGTTACACCCACGTTATCACCCCGGACAGCCTGGGTGTCCTGTACAATGTGCTGGATGTGACCGGCAGTGCAGCTCACACCATTTTATGGATCCGAACTTCCACAGCACCAGTGGAGCTGGAGAGATGAAATGTGTGGTCAGGGAGTGAGACAGAGGGAAAGAAACTCACTTTTAAAAGGGAATTAGAAAAAGACTTTAAGATGAACAAGCTTCAGGAATATTGGAAATGGACAGGGGATTGGGATAATCAGAGGGGTGAGGACATGAGGGATTTGATCATACGAGTGAGAATATTAAAATTGAGGTGTTACTGGACCAAGAGCCAATGTAGATCAGTGAGCACAGGAATGTTGGGTGAACAGAATTTAGTGTAAATTAGAAGGTGGCAGCAGAGTTTTGGATGACCACAGGTTTACAGAGAGTAGGTTATGGGAGAGCAGCCAGGAGTGAGTTAGAATAGTTAAGTCTCGAGGTAACAGTCAAGTCTTCCAACCAAAATGGACAGTTTGATCTTTTCCCACATTATACTCCATTTGCCAGTTCTTTGACCACTCATTTAACCTTTCCTAATCCCTTTGTAGCCTCCTTATGTCCTCTTCAGAACTTACCATCTTACCAATCTTGGAGTCATTAGCAAATTTCGAAAGCATACCTTCGGTCTATTCATCAAAGTTTTTTGTATCAATTGTAAAAAGTTGAGGCCCCAGCACTGATCATGGTGGCACACCACTTGCCGCAGCTTGCGAACCAGAAAGTAACCCATTTATACCTACTCTGTTTCCTGTTAGCTAGCCTATCCTCTATCCATGCCAATTATGTTACCCCCTACACTATGGCATTTTATTTACCACAATGACGTTTGATGTGGTACGTTATCAAATGCCTTCTGTAAATCTAAGTACAGTAAATCCACCAGTTCCCCTTTATCCACAGTACATGTTACTTCTTCAAAGAACTCCAGTATATTGGTTCAACATGATTTCCCTTTCACAAAACCATGTTGACTCTGCCTGATCACCTTGATTTTTTTCTACGTGCCCTGCTATAACGTCTTTAATAATAGCTTCTAACATTTGATCCATAACTGAAAGCCATTCTCACCTGCCACAGGTCGTATGTACACAATGTCTCTTCTGATGTTGTGCTGTATTTGAACTGTTACTCCTCAATAGAGTCATAGAATTATAGAGATATACAGCACAGAAACAGGACCTTCAGCCCATTGTGTCTGTGCTGGCCATCAAGCACCGAACTATTCTAATCCCAATTCCCAGCACTTGGCCTGTCGCCTTGTTTGCCATGGCGTTTCATGTGCTCATCTAAATACTTATGAAATGTTGTGAGGGTAGCTGCCCGGACCATCTCTTAAGGCAGTGTGTTCCAGATTCGAACCACCCTCTGGGTGAAAATTATTTTCCTCAAATCCCTTCTAAACCCCCTGCCTCTTACCTTAAATCTATTCCCCCTGGTTATTGACCCGTCCACTGAGGGAAAAAAGATTCTTCATGTCTCACCTATCAATGCCCCTCATTATGTTGTATACCTCAAAAATGACACCCCTCATCCTTTTCTGCTCTAAGGAAAACAACCCGAGCCTTTTCTGTCGCTCTTCATAGCTGAAATGCTCCAGCCCAGGCAACATCCTTGTGAATCTATTCTGCACCCTCTCCTTTGCAATCACCTCCTTTCTATAGTGCAGCAACCACAACTATACACAATACTCCAGTTGTGGCCTAACTGGCGTTTTATACTGCTCCATCATAACCTCCCTACTCTTATATTCTACACCTCGGCTAATAAAGGAAGGTGTCCCATACGTCTTCCTGACCGCATTGTCTACCTGTGCTGCTGCCTTCAGTGATCAATGGACAAGTACACCTAGGTCCCACTGACCTTCAGTACTTCCTAGGGTCCTACCATCCATTGTATATTTCCTTGTATTGTTCGCCCCCCTCAAATGTATCACCTCACACTTCTCAGTATTAAATTCCATTTGCCACTCCTCTGCCCATCTTACCAGCCCATCTATATCGTCCTGTAATCTAAGGCTTTCCTCCTCACTATTTACAACACCACCAATTTTCGTGTCAGCTGCGAACTTACTGATCAGTCCTCCTATATTCACGTCTAAATCATTAATGTACACTACAAACAGCAAGAGTCCCAGCACCGATCCCTGCAGTACACCACTTGTCACAGGCTTCCACTCGCAAAAACAACCCTTGACCATCACCCTCTGCCTCCCACCGCTAAGCCAATTTTGGATCCAATTTGCCAAATCGCCCTGGATCCCATGGGCTCTTACCTTCTTAACAAATCTCCCATGCGGGACCCTATCAAAAGCCTTACTGAAGTCCATATAGACTACTGCTTTACCCTCCTTTACACCCCTAGTCACTGCCTCGAAAATAATCAATCAATTTAGTTAGACACGAACTCCCCTTGACAAAGCCATGCTGACTATTCCTGATTAATCCCTGCCTCTCCACGTCCGGTCCCTCCGAATTTTTTCCAATGGTTTCCCTGCAAAAAATTGCTTGTGACCCTTCGACCTCCTTTCTGTTAATCTGTGACCCTCGATCAGATCTTACAGTGGTGTAGGAGTGGCAACAGAGTTCCTGCCTCCCTTTTATATGATTTTTCAGGGTGGAAGATGAAGAGATGAAATGTGTGATCAGGGATAGAGACAGGGGGAAAGAAACCCACCTTTATCAAGGGAATTAGCAAAAGAATTTAAGATGAACAAGTTTCAGGAATATTGGAAATGGACAGGGGATTGAGATAATCAGAAGGACGAGGACATGGAGGGATTTGATCTCATGGTTGGAATATTAAAATTGAGGTGTTACTGAACCAAGAGCCAATGTCGGTCAGTGAGCACAGGGATGTTGGGTGAACAGAATTTGGTGTAAATTAGAAGATGGCAGCAGAGTTTTGGAAGACCACAAGGGACAAGTTTACAGAGAGTAGAATGTGAGAAACAAGCCAGCAGTGTGCTGGAATAGTCAAATCTCGAGGTAACTAAGGCATGGATGAGGTTTTCAGCAGCCGATGAGCTCAGCTCTCTCCTTCTCTCTTTCTCTATCTCTCCCTCTCTCTCTCTCTGTCGCCCTCACTTGCTCTACCCCACGCTCAGAATCTTCAATGTTTCAATCAAGTCGCCCCTTACTCTTCTAAACTCCAGCTGATATAAGCCTAGCCTGTCCGGCCTTTCCTCATAAGACAGTCCGCCCATATTCATCTAATAAACCTTCTCTGAACTGCTTGCAACGCATTTACATGTTTCCTTAAATAAGGAGACCAGTACTGAACACAGAATTCCAGATAATGTCTCACCAATGCCCTCCCTACCTTTGTATTCAATTCCACTCACAATAAATGATAACATTATATTAGCTTTCCTAACTACTTTCTGAACCGACATACTAACCTTATGCAATTCATACACCAGGACACCCAGATACTCCTGCATCTCAGAGTTCTGCAATCCCTCACCATTCAGATAATATGCTTTGTTTAATTTCATTATTACTACCAATATGGACAATTTCACATTTCCCCACATTCCACTCCATTTCCCAGATCTTTGCCTTCTCACTCAATCTATCTATATCCGTTTGCAGCCGCCTTATGTCCTCTTCAGAACTTTGTTTCATCAACAGATTTACCAACCACACCTTCGGTCCTTTCATCTAATTCATTTAAACAAACTGTACAACGTTGAGGCCCCAGCACTGATACCTATGGCACCCCACTCGTTACATCCTGCCAACCAGAAAATTACCCATTTATGCCTGCTCTCTGTTTCCTGTCAGCTAACCAAACGTCTATCCATGGCAATGTGTTACCCCCTACACCATGAGCTTTTATTTTTCGCAATGACCTTTGATGTGGCACCTTATCAAATGCCTTCTGGAAATCTAGTACAGTACATCCACCAGTTCGCCTTTATCCACAGCACATGTTACTTCTTCAAAGAACTCCAGTTAATTGATTAAACGTAATTTCCCTTTCACAAAACCATGTTGACTTTGCCTAATCACCTTGAATTTTTCGACCTGCCCTGCTATAACATCTTTAATAATAGCTTCTAAAAAACTAATTCACAGCCAGAAAGCCTTTCTCGTATGTCACAGATTGTTTCTCTACTGTGTTTATTCTGATTTTGTGCTGTATTTGAACTGTCACTCCTCAATAAACTGCTTGTGACCCTTTGACCTGCTTTTTGGGTGATCTCTGACCCTATATCAGACCTTACAGTGGTGTAGGAGACGGAACACAGACATCAGGATGATCGGCTTGGTTTACTTGGTTTGTGAAAAATAGTAAACTCAGTTGAGTGATGAAAGAGGAGGAGATTTGGCAACAAAAAGAGTTTACACTCAATCAAACGTGTGTGTTCATCACTAAGAGCGTGGGTGGGGGGGGGGGGGAGGACTTTCAGAGAGTTTTGAATAAAAAAAGCCAGAAATACAATCTCACTCGCATATCACAGGAAATAGTCAATTGATAAACTGGTAGAGAAGAAAAACAGGCACACCTGGGGAGACGGACATCCTAAGGATTTTCGAGGTGTATGATGGGAATTACGATTTTATTCTCAATGGAATATCTGAGGATGTCCAGAAATACAAATTTAAGCAAAAAAAAGGGCTGAGATAAGTTGGTCAATGGGGCACATTAGAATTAGAATTAGAATTAGAATATTACAGCGCAGTACAGGCCCTTCGGCCCTCGATGTTGCGCCGATCATCTGACCTACACTATTCCATTTACATCCATATGTCTATCCAATGACCACTTAAATGCCTTTAAAGTTGGCGAGTCTACTACTGTTGCAGGCAGGGCGTCTGTGCACCTGAACAGAAAGTGCCGGAAATACTCAGTGGGTCTGGCAGCATCGGTGTAGAGAGAAACAGAGTTAATGTTTCAGATCTGTGACCCTTCATCAGAACTGGTAAACGTTAGAAATGTTGATGTACAAGCTGGAGATAGTGAGACCATGGACCTCCTGCTTTCCATACCACCCCCAATCCTTCACCTCAAACCTCCCCTTCTGATTTTATACTTTTCAATGATAACCCAATACTACCAACTTCCCAGTCACAGCAGCTCCAGGAGACAGAAAGAGAGCAGCAAAAGATCACTAAAGCCCCATCACTTGGTCTGATGCTCACAGCCACCAGATCAAATACTTACAGTGCGTGTACCTTAGAGGCTGGTATAGAGTCAGAATCTGCATGTGCTGAGTCACCGAGCATGAGTGAGCTTCAGCCAGGCCAGGGGGAAAGGATAGTTCATGTGTCAGATCACCGGAGGGCGAGGTCACAAACGAGTTATAATACACAGGACTCAGATGTGAACATTGCTGGAGCTGCTGCCCATGTCGAGGTGGTGCAGTCTGAATCCGAGTCCTCAAGGCCTAGAGCAGCTCGAGGAAGTCCTGCAAGGGCATCTGCAGTCTCCCCAGTGAAAGTCAGCAGCCTTCCACCAGCCATGCTGCAGTCACTGGGAAACACTGTGTAGGAGCAGTAGGCAGGTTGAGGGAACCCACAGGACAGGGACTAAGGGAACACACAAGGGTGAATAGTTCAATTTTGTTTGTATAATTGCATGTGTTGCTGGATAAAGACGATCATGAAAAACATTTTATTGGTGTTTTTATTGCAGGATGGTTACCTAGGGGACGCTGTGATGGGGCATCTCAGATGGGTGTAATGGTGGAGAAGAGGGGGATCCATGGTGGGAAAGGGAAGTTGTCCTCTGGGAACTGGAATCTTAGCAGCGTCTCTACGACAGCCTTTCCGGTTTGAAATCATCCGGGAAATATCCTCCCTGCCTCCTCCTCCTCCTACTGAGTTAGCCTGCGGATCCCTGGTGCCAAAGCCTGTGTCCTCATGATGGTGCTGATATGAAGGGTGCAGCAGAACACCATGAACGTGGACACCTGCTCCAGTATGTACTGGAGGACTCCCCACGAGCGGTTCAGACATCTGAAGCATTGCTTCACCTGGTGGTTTTGTGTGTGGGAGGGGAGTGTCTAGAGTTTAGAGGTCATGAGCCACATTCTGGTTCTGCATGGGGGCCCGATGTGTTGGGACCGGCTGACTGCTTCAGAATGAAGGTACAGTGGCTGCTGCCAGGACAGTGGACATTTACCAAGATGATGTACTGGGCATGCTCACACACCAACTGTACATTAATGGAGTGAGAGCTGTATCAGTTCCTATACCTCTCCCCGTTGCCTTGGGGACCCCGCAGAGACACCTAGACCATCAGGAATCCCGTTATCCTGACAAAGCCACGGGATCTCTCACCTGCTTCTCCCTGCTGAGAGAGCAGGCAGTATAATTCAGCTCACCCGACATAGATGGCCTCCGTCACACAGCAGATACATGAATGGACAACATAGAGAGAGATAATGGATACGTCACCCGCTCTTGTCTGGAAAGATACAGATAAGAACATAATAACATAAGAAGTAGGAGCAGGAGTAGGCAATTCAGCCCCTCGAACCTGCTTCGCCATTCAATGTGATCATGGCTGATCTCATCTCGGTCTCAACTCCACTTTCCTGCCCGTTCTCCATATCTCTTCAACCCATTACTAATTAAAAATCTGTCTATCGCCTCCTTAAAGTTACTCAATGTCCCGGCATCCATTGAATCCGGGTATTGAATCCCACAGACTCACGACGCTTTCAGAGAAGAAATTTCTCTTCATCTCTATTTTAAATCCTTATCCCTTATCCTAAAACAATGACCTCTCATTCTAGGTTGCCCCTCAAGAGGAAACGTCTTCTCTGTGTCTACTTTGTCAATCTCCGGAACCATCTTCTCTACCTCAATTAGATCAACTCTCATTCTTCTAAACTCCATAGAGTAAAGGCATAAAGAGCTCAATCTCTCTTCATAAGACAAACCCCTCCTCCCTGGACTCTCTAGTGACTCTCCTCTGATCTGCCTCCAGTACAACTGCATCCATCCTCAAGTCAGGAGACTAAAACTATACACAATACTCCAGGTGCGGTCTCATTAATGCCTTGTACAGTTGCAGCAGCACTTTCCTACTTTTATATTCTATTCCATTAGCAAGAAATACCAAAATTCAATTTGCCTTCCTTTTCACCTGCTGTACCTGCAAACTAGCTTTCTGCGATTCATACACGAGGACAACCAGATCCTTCTGCACCGAAGCACTCAGAAGTTTATCTCCATTTAGATAATAATTTGCCTTTCTATTCTTCCGACCAAAATGGATAGCCTTACACTTATCCACATTAAACTCCATCTGCCAAATTTTCGTTCATTCACCTAACCTATCCATATCAATTTGTAAATTTCTTATTTAATTATTGCAACATACTATCCCACCTATTTTAGTGTCATCTGGAGATTTGGCTATAGTAACTTCTATCCTTGCATCCAAATCATAAATATATATTGTAAATAGCAGGGGCCAAGGACCAAATCCTGTGGTACCCCACCAGTTCCATATTGCCAACCAGAAAAAGATCCATTTATCCCGACTCTCTGTTTTCTGTTGGTTAGCCAATCCTCTATCAAAGTTAATAAATTGCCCCTGAACTCATGTGATCTTACCTTCTGTATTCACCTTTTGTGCGGCACTTTATCAAATGTCTTCTGGAAATCCAGATATACTACATCTACAGGATCACCATTTTCCACTTTTCTTGTCACAGCTTCGATGAACACTAGCAAATTCGTCAAATAGGATTTCCCCTTCATAAAACCATGCTGACTCTGATGGATTGCGTTTTGACTTTCTAAACGTCCTGTTATTACTTCCTTAATAATGGGTTCTAACAATTTCCCAACGATAGATGTTAAACTAACTGGTCTATAGTTTCCTACTTTCTGCCTCCCTCCCTTTTTGAATAAGGGCGTTATATTTGCTTTTTTCCAATCCACTGGAACCTTTCCCGCATCCAGCGAATTTTAGAATATTGTAACCAATGGATCCATTATCTCTGCTGCCACTTACTTTAAGACACTCTGATGCAGGCCATCAGGCCCTGGTTACTTGTCTGCCTTCAATTCCAATAGTTTGCTCTGTACTTTTTACCTAGTAATGATGATTGTTCTAAATTCCTCTCTTTCTATAACCTCTGCATTACCTGTTACTATTTAGATAGTACTGGTGTCCTCCACCGTGAAAACTGAGGAAAAATACTGATTTAGTGTCTCCACCATTTCTGTGTTCCCCTCTATCAACTTCCCAGTCTCATCCTCCAAGGGATCAACATTCACTTTAGCCACTCTCTTACCTTTTATATACTTAAAGAAGTTTTTACTATCCGTTTTTATATTTTGCTCTAGTTTTCTTTCATAATTTATCTTTGCTCTTTTTATTACTTTTTTAGTAACCCTTTGTTGATCATTAAAAATTTCCCAATCTTCCAGCCTGCCACTGGCCTTTGCAATATGGTATGCCTTAGATTTTCTCTTTACGTTATCCTTAACTTCCTTGCTTAGCCATGGATGTTTTCCCCCCTCCTAGAATATTTCTTCCTCTCTGGAATATATTGTAGTTGGGAGGAATTGAATATCTCCTTAAACATCTGCCACTGCTCATCAACTGTCCTACCTTTTAGTCTTCCTGCCCAGTCCACTAGGGCTAAATCTGTACTCATGCCGATGTAATTACCTTTGTTTATGGATCTAATAGTTGGATACAGAGACTTACCAGGGCCACCAATAATAGCGAGGATGGGGTAGTAAACCGTTTGAATCATTTTCAGAGCATAATAGATCCGCGCTTCTAATGTCATCCGAAAATACTCAGCTGTAACCAGGCCAAACCAATAATACGTACTCCTGCTGTCCATTGCTGTAACATTCCAATCTATTGTCCTCAGATTCTGACCCATTGTTGTAACATTCCAATCTATTGTCCTCAGATTCTGACCCATTGTTGGAACATTCCAATCTATTGTCCTCAGATTCTGACCCATTGTTGGAACATTCCAATCTATTGCCCTCAGATTCTGACCCATTGTTGGAACATTCCAATCTATTGTCCTCAGATTCTGACCCATTGTTGGAACATTCCAATCTATTGTCTTCAGATTCTGACCCATTGTTGTAACATTCCAATCTATTGTTCTCAGATTTTGATCGATCGTCTTTCTCTCTCTCTCTCTCTTTCTGCAGCCACGGATCCCTGTTCGGGCCGGGGTTGATGCTCCCACTGACACTATGATTTAACACATTGAAAGGAGTCCCTTATTAATAGAAGAGGGAAACCCTCCAGTGACACAATTATAGTCCGTAGTGACTGACATTAATTACAGTCAATGAACAAACAAGTTCAGTTAATCTCTTTCAATCCAATACTTTTTGTACCACAATAGTGTAGAAGTGTTCCTCAGTCTAGATGGGAGATACGAGGTGAGTTGAGGGAGGGAATGGTGGAAAAAGCAGAGGCCTTGGCTGGAAGCTTTCAATCCTCCTTGGATCTGAGAGTGATGACAGGGGACTGCAGGGTTGTCTATGTTACACCCTGCTTATAAAATGAGACATTAGATAAATCCTGTAGCTACTGACCAGTCAGTCTAATGTCGGTGGTTGGAAATTTCTAGAGGCCATAAGCCTGTACAAAATATATCTTTCTTGGAAAAACATGGGATAATAAATGACAAACAGCACGGGTAAGTAATGACCAATCACGTCCGATAATCTTGATCAAGTTCATTGATGACATAACTGTGAGTGTTGTTGAGGATAGTGTGTTTCATGTTATGTATAAGGACTTTCAAAAGGCCTGTGATCAAATGACATTTCATAGACTTGTTATGAGAAATGTAACACATGGAATATTTTGACAGTGATAGTGTGAATATGACACTGATTCAGGGACAGAAAGCAGAGAGACGTGGTGAACAGACTTTGTTCAAACTGGGGGAGGGGGAGTATAAATTGCTGTTTCTCAGGGGTCAGTTTTAGCATCAGTGCTCTTCCTGACATGTAGATACATATACAAGTAATAGAGACTTATATGCAAAAAAACATAATTTCAACGCTTGAAGATGACATGAAACTCATAAGTACGGGTGGCAAAGACGCAGACCACAGAATTATCCAACATCACAGACTTTGTTTATTTTTAATTTATTCTGGACTCCAATCCAAATACAAATTTATTTCTCACTGTATACTTCATTTGAGTGATTTGCCTGTGAGCTTGTGCATGAATGTCTAACGTATATTTTTATTATTTTATTTAGATTCATGTTAGATTTTAAATTACAATAAACTCACTTCTTGATTAAACTTAAGAAAACCTGTCTGATTGGTTCTTTCACGATCACAGTAAAGGTAAAAGGTAAAATACTCACTGAGGTGGTCAGCATGTCCACTGCTAAAAAGGACTAAATCCCATTGTGATCAAAGAAAAGATAGGACAAGAGGGGAGCCTGGAACCCCTCCTCACCTGGCTGTATCAGAAATGTGGAGGTTCTAGTGATTGTAACGCAATGACAAACGAGAAATTGGAAGTGTCATAGAGTCACAGAGTTATAGAGCAAAGGAACAGGCCCTTCGGCCCACCGTGTCTGTGCTGGCCAACAAGCCTATCCATTCTAATCCCATTTACCAGCACCTGGCCCGTAACCTTGTACGCTATGGCGTTTCAAGTGCTCATCGACATAATTCGTAAATGTTGTGGAGGGTTCCTGCCTCTGCAGCCCCTTCAGGCAGTGTGTTCCGGATTCCAAATACCCTCTGGGTGATTTTTCTTCCCCTCAAATCCCCTCTCAACCTCCTGCCCCTTAATTTAAATCAATGCCCCCCTGTTATTGACACCTCTGCTAAGGAAAAGGTTTTTTCCTATCTACCCTATCCATACCCTCATAATTTTTCGTGCTTTCTGTCTCTGTCCCTTTTTTAAATAAAGAATTTACATTCCCAATAAAGGAATTACATACAGAGTGAAGTAACTCGGTACAGGTTAAAACCCCTCTCTGTTGAAAAGTTGTGTAATGTCGCTGGACAGCTAGGGATTATTCTCCGTCCAAAAGATTGGAAACCCGAAATCCTAAGACTTGTGGCCAACCATTTTTTATTTGCAGCAGAAAATTCAAACAGGGTTAGAATCACTGACAGATAGAGTAATGTTAGCTAAGGTAAAACTAGAACAGAAAAGACTAGAATTAGAATTCTAGAGAGAGCGAGAAAGAGCAGAGCGTCAAGAAAGAGAAAAAGTAAGAGTGTTCCAGAAGGAGAAGGAGGAAAGGGAGTTAAGGTGGCTCAAACAACTAGAGGAAGTCCCAGTCCACCCACTGAAGGCACAGCTAGTGAAGGAGCTACCCATAGTTCAGGACCATGTGCTGAGCTCTTAATGTTCTCCCAGTTAGTTCCAAAGTTCAATGAGCAGGATGTGTCAGAATTTTTCATCAGTTTTGAAATGCTTGCAAAGCCGCTGAAATGACTGACAGAGAGCTGGACACTGTTTTTACCAAGTAGAATAACAGGAAAAGTCCATGAGGTTTATTCACTGTTGCCAGATGAAAGTTCATCACATTATGAGATGGATAAAAATGGTATCCTGGGTGCATATGAGATAGTATCGGAAGTGTACTGTAAAACATTCCGAACCCTGGGAAAGCAGCCTGACTAAACTTACCTTGAGTTTGAAAGAGTTAACCAGCTTCTGAACATAGGAACATAGGAGCTGAAGTAAGCCATTCAGCCCATCGAGCCTGCTCCACCATTCAATATGATCATGGTTGATCATCCAATGCCTTTTCCCCCACATTATCCTCATATCCCTTTTTGTCAGTGGTATTTATAAAACTGTCAATCCCTACTTTAAACATGCTCAATGACTGAGCTTCCACAGCTCTCTGGGGTAGAGAATTTCAAAGATTCAGAACCATCTGAGTAAAGAAATGTCTCCTCATCTCTGTCCTAAGTGGCTTCTCTTTTATTTTGAAATTATGTCTGCTATTTCTGGACTCCCCAACCAGGGGAAACATCTTAGCTGCATCTACCCTGTCTATCCCTTTAAGTATTTTGTAGGTTTCAATGAGATCACCTCTCATTCTTCGAAACTCTAGAGAATACAGGCCCAGTTTCCCCAATCTCTCTTCATAGGACAGTCCCACCATCCCGGGAAGAAGTCTGGTGAACCTTCTTTGCACTCCCTCTGTGGTCATAATATCCTTCCTCAGGTAAAGAGACCAGAACTGCGCACAGCACACCATCTGCGGTCTAACAAAGTTTCTAGACAATTGCAGCAAGACTTCACTACTCAAATCAACTCGTGATAAAGGCCAACATACCATTTGCCTTCCTAATTGCTTGCTGCACCTGCATGTTAGCTTTCAATTACTTATAATGAGAATACCCAGGTCCCTTTGTACATCTACACTTTCTAATCTCTCACCAATTGGAACACTCTTCACATCTATTCATCCTACCACCGTGGCTAACTTCACATTTTTCCACATTATATTCCATCTGCCATGTTTTTACCCACTCACTACGTCTGTCCAAGTTTCCTTGAACCCACTTTGCATCTTCCTCACAACACACATTTCCATCTAGTTTTGTGTCATCTGCGAACTTGAAATATTACTTTGGTCCCAATATCCAAATCATTGATAGATATTGTGAACAGCTGGGGCCCAAGCACAGATCCCTGCGGTACTCCATTAGTCACAGCCTGCCAAAGCAAGAATGGCCCATTTATTCCTGCTCTCTGTTTCCTGCCTGTTTACCAATCCTTACTGCTAGTCAGTATATTACCTCCGATCCCATGTTCTTTAACTTTGCTGACCAACATACTGTGGGGCACTTTATCAAAAGCTTTCTGAAAATCCACCGACTCCCCTTCTCTATTTTGTTCGTGACATCCAAAAAATAAAAACCAACAGGTTCATCAAGCATGATTTCCCATTCATAAATCCATGTTGACTCTGCCCAATCAGATCCATTTATCGCATAATTTAGAATAGATTCTAACATGTTCCCTAGTACTGATGAAATGCTAACCACGTGGGTTTTTGCCGGGTGCTCCGGTTTCCTCCCACAGCCAAAGACTTGCAGGTGATAGATAAATTAGCCATTATAAATTACCCCTAGTGTAGGTAGGTGGTAGGGAATATGGTATTACTGTAGTGTTAGCATAAATGGGTGGTTGTTGTTCCCAATTTTCTCTTTCCCTCCCTTCTTAAACAGTGGGATGAGATTTGCTACCTTCCAATCTGCAGGAAGCGTTCCGGAAGTGATCGAATTTTGAACGATGACCGCCAATGCATGAACAATCTCCATTACTACTTCCTTCAACACTCTGGGATATAGAATATCAGATCCTGGATAATTGTCAAACATCAGCCCTACTAATGTCTCCAATACAAACTTCTCACTAATACCAATTTCCTTCAATTCTTCATTCTCCCAATCCCTTGGATCTCTAATTCTGGGAGATTTCTTGTATCTTCCTCAGTGAAGACAGACACAAAATATTTTTTTGTTTAGTTTAGAGATACAGCACTGAAACAGGCCCTTCGGCCCACCGAGTCTGTGCCGACCATCAACCTCTCATTTTATACTACACTAATCCCATATTCCTACCACATCCCCACCTGTCCCTATATTTCCCTACCACCTACCTATACTAAGGGCAATTTATAATGGTCAACTAACCTACCAACCTGCAAGTCTTTTGGCTGTGGGAGGAAACCTGAGCACCCGGAGAAATCCCACGTAGACGCAGGAAGAACTTGCAAACTCCACACAGGCAGTACCCAGAATTGAACCTGTGTCGCTGGAGCTCAGAGGCTGCGGTGCTAATCACATTTCACTTCTCTGTCATTTCTCAATTCCCCATTATAAATTCTCCTGACTCTGCCTGTAATGGCCCTACATTTGTCTAAGCTAAACATTACCATTTTATGAACCAATAGAAGATTTCCAGTCTGTTTTGGTGCTTACTTTTGACCAGTGGATACAGAAGATCAGGATACAGCCCACATATATAAATCTCAGAGCAGTGATCCATCTCGAAGAGTTCACAAACTCGCTCTCCCTCCCATTAAAACACACACAGAGGAACAGAAGGTTCAAAGAGCCAGGCAGGTTGCACTTCTGGCTGATGAATTTTCCCTTGTATACAAGGCCTTAGCCCCAAAGGGAAACCCTTCCCTAGTAACCCCAAAGACCCGAGAATAAAAGGTGGGAGGCTGATCGGACCCTGAACAGCCATGGGCAAGAAGGAAAAGCTGGACACACGGGAGCCCTTCCTCAGGCCAAATAGGACGGTACTGAGAGCAGGAGTAACAGCCGAAGCCATGTGTGTTTCCATTGTAATGAGGCAGATCACCGTCATGCTGACTGGTGGAAGTGTCGGGAAAACCTGTAAGATTAATGAGAGTCCTGATTACCACCTACCTCCCTCCTCAGCTAATGACTCAGTACTCCTCCATGTTGAAGAGCACTTGGAAGAAGCACTGAGGGTGGCAAGGGCACAAAATGTACTCTGGGTGGGGGACTTCAATGTCCATCACCATGAGTGGCTCGGTCGCACCACTACTGACCAAGCTGGCCGAGTCCTAAAGGACACAGCTGCTAGACTGGGGCTGCGGCAGGTGGTGGGGGAACCAACACGAGGGAACAACATACTTGACCTCGTCCTCACCGATCCGCCTGCCACAGATGCATCTGTCCATGACAGTATTGGTAGGAGTGACCACTGCATAGTCCTTGTGGAGACGAAGTCCCGCCTTCAGATTGAGGATACCGTCCATTGTGTTGTGTGGCACTATCACCGTGCTAAATGGGACAGATTTCCAACAGATCTAGCAATGCAAAACTGGGCATCCATGAGGCGCTGTGGGCTATCAGCAGCAGCAGAATTGTACTCAACGACAATATGTAACCTCATGGCCCGGCATATCCCCTACTCTACCATTACCATCAAGCCAGGATACCAACCCTAGTTCAATGAAGAGTGCAGGAGGGCATGCCAGGAGCAGCACCAGGCATACCTCAAAATGAGGTGTCAACCTGGTGAAGCTACAACCCAGGACAACTTGCATGCCAAACTGCGTAGAGCTAAGCGATCCCATAAACAACGCATCAGATCTCAGCTCTGCAGTCCTGCCACATCCAACCGTGAATGGTGGTGGACAATTATACAACTAACTGGAGGAGGTGGCTCCACAAATATCCCCATCCTCAATGATGGGGGAGCCCAGCACATCAGTGCAAAAGATAAGGCTGAAGCATTTGCAACAATCTTCAGCCAGAAGTGCCGAGTTGATCCATCTCGGCCTCCTCCTGAGGTCCCCAGCATCACAGATACCAAACTTTAGCCAATTCGATTCACTCCGCGTGATATCCAGAAACGACTACAGCGAATGGATACTGAAAAAGCTATGGGGCCTGACAATATTCCGGCAATAGTACTGAAGACCTGTGCTCCAGAACTTGTTGCGGCCCTAGCCAAGCTGTTCCAGTACAGCTACAACACTGGCATCTACCCTGCAATGTGGAAAATTACCCAGGTATGTCCTGCACACAAAAAACAGGACCAATCCAACCCGGCCAACTACCGCCCCATTAGCCTCCTCTCAATCATCAGTAAAGTGATGGAAGGTGTCATCAACAGTGCCATCAAGCGGCACTTGCTTAGCAACAACCTGCTCAGTGATGCTCAGTTTGGGTTCCAACAGGGCCACTCATCCTGATCTCAATACAGCCTTGGTTCAAAAATGGACAAAAGAGCTGAACTCAAGAGGTGAGGTGAGAGTGACTGCCCTTGACATCAATGCAGCATTTGTCCGAGTATGGCATCAAGGAGCCCTAGCAAAACTGAGGGCAATGGGAATCAGGGGGAAAACCCTCCGCTGGCTGGAGTCATACCTAGCGCAAAGGAAGATGATTGTGGTTGTTGGAGGTCAATCAGCTGAGCTTCAGGACATCACTGCAGGATTACCTCAGGGTACTGTCCTGGGCCCAACCATCTTCAGCTGCTTCATCAATGACCTTCCTTCAATCATGAGGTCAGAAGTGGGGATGTTCGTTGATGATTGCACAATGTTCAGCACCATTCGCGACTCCTCAGATACTGAAGCAGTCTGTGTAGAAATGCAGCAAGACCTGGAAAATATCCAGGCTCGGGCTGATAAGTGGAAAGTAGCATTCGCGCCACACAAGTGCCAGGCAATGAGCATCTCCAAGAAGAGAGAATCTAACCATCTGTCCTTGACATTCAATGGCATTACCATCGCTGAAGCCCCCACTATCAACATCCTAGGGGCTGCCATTGACCAGGAGCCGAACTGGAGTAGCCATATAAATACCGTGGCTACAAGAGCAGGTCAGAGGCTAGGAATCCTGAGGCGAGTAACTCACCTCCTGACTCCCCAAAGCCTGTCCACAATCGACAAGGCACAAGTTAGGAGTGTGATGGAATACTCTCCACTTGCCTGGATGGGTGCAGCTCCAACAACACTCAAGAAGCTTAACACCATCCAGGACAAAGCAGCCCGCTTGATTGGCACCCCATCTACAAACATTCACTCCCTCCACAACCGACGCACAATGGCAGCAGTGTGTACCATCTACAAGATGCACTGCAGCAATGCACCAAGGCTCCTTAGACAGCACCTTCCAAACCCGCGACCTCTACCAACTAGAAGGACAAGGGCAGCAAATACATGGGAACACCACCACCTGCAAGTTCCCCTCCAAGTCACACACCATCCTGACTTGGAACTTTATCGCCGTTCCTTCACTGTCGCTGGGTCAAAATCCTGGAACTCCCTTCCCAATAGCACTGTGGGTAGACCTACCCCATATGGACTACTGCGGTTCAAGCAGGCAGCTCACCACCACCTTGGCAAGGGCAGTTAGGGTTGGGCAATAAATGCTGGCATGGCCAGCCACGCCCACATTCTGTGAATGAATATATATTTTTTTAAATGTCCACCAGATCAGTGCAGGAAAACGGGCCCTGATGGAAATCACAGCAGATCAGGCTGTGCCTTTAACTGTGGCAGTCAGACCCAGTAAACCTACCACTGAGAGTGCAGGAAATCTTAACAAAATCCCTGAGAGTTACCAGGAATTATAATCCCAAGGAAAAGTGACTCCATCCACCTTGAGTGAGGCAAGCAAGCCCATAGTCATACTAAGGGATACAGGGGCCACCCAATCCCTTCTGCTGGGAAAAGGAATGACCTTTCTTCGATAGTGCAGTGAATGCTAAAGAGTTATTGAATTGTATCGGAAGACAGTATATGTCCATACCTTTATAACGACTGCACTTGGAGTGTGACCCAGTTTCAGGACCGGTAACCATGGGGATTGTACCTAGTTTACCGATGGATGGGTCGACCTGCTCCTGGGTAATGATCTGACAGGGGAAAAGGTGCCAGCTTCCCCGGTAGTTCTCGAGAGACTAAAATAACGCAGGGAGACAGAGCAGTTACAGGATAAGGCCCCTGACATTCTCCCTGATTGTGTGGTGACACGGTCCACGGCCAAACAATCCCTGAACTGACACTGTAGATGGATGACCCGACTGCCTGGCTGTCTGCAACCTTCTTTGGGAAGTTAGAGGACAGAAAGGATTTGCTAAACAGATCTTCCTTAGTTGAGGCTCAATCCCCCGACCCTGTGTTAAAAAATAGCACAGACTGTCCAAACCAAAACTGAAGCAGAGGGAATTGCAGAGTGCTACTATTTAAGGAACGAGGTGCTGATGAGGAAGTGGAGACCTCCTCACAGACCTGCGGATGAAGAGAGGACAGTGGTTCACCAGATAGTGGTGCTGCTGAGGTCCCTTAAAGAAATATTAAGAATGGCCGACGAACTTCCAATGACTGGACATGTCAGTGTATGAAAAATCGAAGCCGCATAAGACAGCATTTTGACTGGCCACAACTCCACAAAGATGTGGTGGAGTTCTGTAAAACTAGTCACATGCGCTAGGTGGTGGGGAAGCCCCAACCTGCAATAAAATCTGCACCCAAATTCATCTACCAGCTTTTGGGGAACCCTTCAGCAGAGTGCTGGTGGATTGTGTGGGACACCTGCTGAAAGCAATACGGGATTACCAGTATCTTCTCACCATTATGGATGTGGTGACCTGATTCCCAGAGGCCATTCTCCCGAAGAGCTATCTCTGCCAAGGTAGTGGTGGAGGGGCTAACCCAATTCTTTACCCGATAATGGGCTGCCTGCTGAGATCCAGTTGGATCAGGGCACACATTTTATGTCCAGTATTTTTGAAAAGGTCATGGGCAATCTGGACATAACCCAGCTAAGGTCCTTAGCCTACCACCCACAGTCACAAGGGGCTTTGGAGCGTTACCACCAGACCCTAAAGTCAATGAACAGGCCATACTGCTATGAGTAACCCCATGACTGGGACAAAGGGCTAGGATTTCACCTGTTGGTTACCAGGGACTTATTCAATGCTTCCACTGGCTTTAGCCTCTTTGAATTAATTTATGGACACGAGGTGAGAGCTCTGCTTAAATGATTCAAGATGTTTTTCGGACACAGGGATGAGTCTTCCATGTTAGAATACATTTCCATGCTCTGGGATCGGCTCACGGGAGCCTGTGCAATGACTCAGGAACAACTAAAGATCTCCTAGGCAGCTATGAGAAGGTAAGCAGGAAGAAATGCCAAGGCGAGAACATTTCCGCCCAGAGACCATGTATTGTTATTACTCCCAATAGAGGGTCTACCCCTGAAATCCCGTTTCAGTGGTCCATATCGAGTGACAAAAAAAATAGCGGGTAAATTATATAATTGACTCCCCAGAGCAAAGGCAAAAAATCAACTCTGTGGAGGGGACAGACAAGTACAGATCTGTCAGACAGTCAGGAGGGAAGGATTCAAAAGGACAGTGAGGACAGGTTGGAGGAGGGCCAGGAGGATTCCCAACTGGAACTCCCTATTCTCCGATTAGCCAACCCTGAAATGTTAGAGAACTTAGACCACTCACTCTCCTCCTTAAATGCAGGTCAAACAGGGACCATAAAAAGGCTGCTAACAACATTTACAGAAACGTGGAGGGACAAAGAAAGTTCCCAAAAAGGCATGCCAATGTTAAGGGAGATGTCTGAACTAGTCAAAGTGCCGCTGGAAAGTTCAGTGAAAGCTGGACAGACACTGGCGAACACTACTGTCCCAGAGGAAATAGGGCAGATTAGGAAAAATATCCTCCTCATAGTAAAGAGAAAAGGGAAGGGAAATTGCCCTAAAGTGAACAGCACTTGTGTACCTCAGCAGAAAGTTAAAAGTAAGGTCAGTGTGGATCTACCCGCTGAAGAACCCAATGATCAGATCCCAAACCCAAAGCAAATCAAACCCCACAACTTGGGGCTGCAAAGTTGTGCAGTGATTAGCGCTACAACCTCATAGCTCCTGTGACCCAGGTTCGATTCTCGGTATTGCCCGTGTAGAGTTTGCAAGTTCTCCCTTTGACCACGTGGGTTTTTGTCGGGTGCTCCGGTTTCCTCACACAGCCAAAGACTTGCAGGTTGATAGGTAAATTGGCCATTATAAATTGCCCCTGGTATAGGTAGGTGGCAGGGGAAGGTGGGGATGTGGTAGGAATATGGGATTCATGTAGGATTAGTATAAATGGGTGGTTGATGGTCGGCAGAGACTTGGTGGGCCGAAAGGCCTGTTTCAGTGCTGCACCTCTAAATAAATAAATTTCAAAGCCGTGCTCAGCAAGAACAAAGGTCCACAGGAAATCTCAGACACCTCACAGGGAGAAAGATCATCAAGGTGCAGGAACCTGAATAGTTAAAGCTTCATTGCAAGAGAGAAAAAAAACCTATGAAATCGCTGATGCAATGTCCAGGGTCGAACCCGACACATAACCATCCCAGACAAAACTCCAAAACAATTAAATCAGCACAACTGTAACAGACAATGACAGCTGCAGTAATTCCAAGATTCATGTGTGAATTTGAGAAGTGATTATTGAGAATGAATGTGTATTTCCTTCTATTTCTTCCCACAATTCTGTAATGAAATGTTCCTATTATCAAATTTCTTTCAGTGTGCTGTGGTGGTGTCAAGATAACACCATATGCCCAATGAGGAATTTTAATTCACCGATTTGAAACTTGCAATAAACCTTTAATGAAAAAAGAAATCCCACAGTTAACCTTGACAAAACTGGCAGCCAAGATGCCCACCGCAATTGGCATCTGAAACACCTTTTCACATTCATAGGCCACCAACGGGAGACACATGTCTGCTGAGTCTAGACCTGTATCATTGGCTTGCTCTAGTGATTGAATTACCTTAAATTACTTTCATTAACACGGCATACAAGGGCATCCTGACATATTGACTTTGAAAGAGCAAACTCCTACAATTATAAATACTGGCATCCTGAGCCGCGGGGTGACAGAAGTTTCTAACCTTGAATCTCATTATCAGGTTCCAGCGAATGCACTGAGACAGTCATGAGGCCTTCTGTCCATCTATGTGAAAGTTGGGAGTTTCCCCTGGACAAAGACAGACAAGCCAGTGATTCAAACTGTGCAGAATCAGAAGGGCTGTGTCCCCCCGTCTCTCTCTCTCCAGATAACGTCACAAGTTTGAATACCACATGCGACTGTGGTCCCTCCAAGCCGACAGATTACTACAGACAGAGACAGCAGGGAAAGAAAGCCACCTACAAGTCTGCCTCAAAGAAATCCCTGAGCCACGTGGGCCAGCCACAAAGGGTGCTTCGACCAGCCAAAGACTTCAAGAATACAACTGCAGCCGGAAGACCGCCGTGTCATCCAACATCACAGAATGAGTATTTTATTTTTCTATTTATGCCGGACTCCCATCTTCTCACTCTGTAATCTATTTCTGTGTAATTCTCGTACGAATGTGTGCGTAAATGTGTGGTGTATTTTTTTATGATTTTATTGAGATCGGGTTGACATTGTTAAGTATAATAAACTTACCTCTTTCCTGTTTAAACTCAAGAGAACCTGCCCGATCAGGTCCTTCACAATCACTCCAAAGGTAAAAGGTCAAATACTCAATGAGAGGGTTAGCACATCCACTGGTTAAAAAGAACAAACAGAGTTGTGGTCAAATAAGACGAGCGACTGTGACCCATCCTCACCTGGCCGTAACAATAGGCAGGGTTGGGGATCGCGAGAATATGGGGATGAACTCAGCTCAGCATTAAACAGGTACCAGAGATTGTAAACTTCCTGGTTCAGCCTCAGACAATGGTCAGTGAGGGGGATGCAGACCGTGGATAGGGAATAGAGTATGTGACAAAAACTGAAGACAATGACTTCAGTCTTCTCATGATTTAAATGACAAGAACATTAAATCAGTGAAATATGTTTTCTGAATACAATAATTGCAGATGGAGACTTACCAGGGACACCAATAATAGCGAGTATGGGATAGTAAATAAATTGAATCATCCTCAGAGCATAATAGATCCGCAATTCTAATGTCATCCAATAATAATCTGCAGTAACCAGATCAAACGAAGAGGATAAACTCCTGTCCATTGTTGTAACATTCCATTCTATTGTTCTTAGATTCTGATGCATTGTTGTAACATTCCAATCTATTGTTCTCAGATTCTGATCCATTGTTGTAACATTCCAATCTATTGTTCTCAGATTCTGATCCATTGTTGTAACATTCCAATCTATTGTTCTCAGATTCTGACCCATTGTTGTAACATTCCAATCTATTATTCTCAGACTCTGATCTATCCTCTCCCTCTGTCTGAAGCTACTGATCTCTGTTAGTGCCGGAGGCGATGCTGCTGCTGATACCATGGAATAGCACATTGAAAGGAGCCCCTTATTAATAGAAGTTGAAAACACTCCAGTGACACAATTTGGGTCCATGGAGACTAACATTAAATACAGTCACTGAACAAACAGGTTCTGTTAACCCCTTTTAATTCCACACTTTTTGTACAATAACAAAGTTGAACATTTGCCTGGTCTGGATGGGATGAATGAGGGTTGCTGAGGGAAGGTATGGTGGAAGCAGCAGAGACACTGGCCAGAATCTTTCAGTCATCCTTGGATATGAGAGTGATAGAAGATGGAAACTCTCCAGTGAAACATAAGGTTCACTAATGTTCTTTAGGGAAGGAAATCTGCTGCCCTCACCTGGTAGCCTCCATATGACTCCAGACCAAATCAATGTGGTTGGCTTTCACATGCCTTCTGAAATGGGCTAGCAAGCCACTCAGTTGTATCTAACTACTATGAAGTCAATAAAAAGGAATGACACCGGATGGACTACCCAGCATCGACCTAGGCACCGGAAACGACACGGACACACCCAGCCCTGTCGACCCTCCAATGTCCTCCTTACTAACATCTGGGGGCTTGTGCCAAAGTTGGGAGAGCTGTCCCACAGACTAGTCAAGCAGCAGCCTGACATAAAAATATATCTTGCTTGTAAAATCATGGGATGATAAATGACAAGCAGCACGGATAGGTTAATGCAAAATCGTTTCTGATAATCTTGATAGGTTTTCTTGATATAACTGTGAGTGTTAATGAGGATAGCGTGTTTCATGTTATAGAATGATAGACTAGTAGAAACCTTAAGGGACAGAAAGAGGCCACTTGGCCCATTGTGTCTGTACCAGCCGAAAAATGATCCACCTATTCGAATCCCACCTTCCAGCATTTGATCCATAGCCCTACAGATTATGACACTTGAGGTGCACATTCAGACTGCTTTTTAATGAGTAGAGGGTTTCTGCCTCAAACATCCTTGCCGACAGTGGGTTCCAGACCGTCACTAAAAGCAGGGACCCAGTACTGAGCCCTCTGGAACACCACGGGAAACAGTGCTCCAGTCAATAAAATACCCTTCAACAATTACCCTTTGTTTACTGCCACTGAGCCAATTTTGTATTTCTGGTTGTACAAGTTTTTCCTCATCTCCCCTCTGATCTTTCTACCAATCACTTCCCTCTCTGCTCAGGTGAATAGACCCTTCACCTCCAGTCAATCCAGGCCACTCACAATTTTGTACATTTCAATCAGATCTCCTCTCAGCCTTCTCTGTTCCAAGGAGAACAACCCCAGACTCTCCAATCTTTCCTCACAACTGCATTATTTCAGTCCTGGCAACATCCTCGTAAATCTCCTCTGTACCCTCACTAGTACAATTACATCCTTTCTGTAATGTTGTTGCCAGAACTGAACACATTACTCAAGTAGTGGTCCAACCAATGATTTATACAGTTCCAGCATAACTTCCCTGCTCTTATATTCTGTACCTCGGCTAATAAGGGCAAGGATTCATATGCCTTCTTAACCACCTTATTGACCTGTCCTGCTATCTTCAGGGATCTGTGGACATTGACTCCAAGGTCCCTTACTTCCTCCACACTTCTCAGTATTTTCCCAATAATCGTGTATTCCTTTGTCTTATTTCAGCTCCCCAATTGCATTACCTCACACTTCTCCAAGTTGAATTCCATTTGCCATTTTTCTGCCCATCTGTCCAGACCTCCAATAACTTACTGCAGTCTACAGCTATCCTTCTCGCTATCTACCACACGGCCGATCTTTGTGTCATCCGTAGATTTCTTGATCATGCCCCCTACATTTATGTCGAAATCGTTAATATACACCACAAAAAGCAGGAGATTCAGTACTCAGCCCTCTGGAATACCACTGGAAACAGCCCTCCAGTTGCAAAAGCGCCCGTCAACAATTACCCTTTGTTTCCTGCCACTGAACCAATTTTTTATCCACCTCGCTGCATTTCCCTGGATTACATGGAATTTATTTTTTGAACCAGTCTGTCATGTGGGATCTTGTCAAAAGCCTTGCTGAAATCCATGTAAACCACATCAACTGCACTACTTTCATCGATATCCCTTGTTACATCTTCGAAAAATTCGATCAAGTTGGTCAAACAAGCTCTTCCCTTAACAAATCCATGCTGACTATCCTTGATTAACCTGTGCCTGTCTCAGTGACAGTTTACCCCGTCTCTCAGAATAGATTCCAATCATTTTCCCACTACTGAGGTTAGACTGACAGGCCTGTAATTATTCAGACAATCCTTCACTCCTTTTTTAAACAGAGGTCCAACGTCAGCAATTCTCCAATACTCCGGCTCCACATACTGTATCCAGTGAGGACTGGAAACTGATAGTCAGACCCTTTGCTATTTCCTCTGTTGCTTCTTGTAGCAACCTGGGGCACATTTCAATTGGATCAGGTGATTTATCAACTTTCAAGGATACTAATCCCATGAACGCTTCCTCTCTCAGTATGTTGATCACATTCAATAATTCACACTCTTGCTCCTTAACTACAATATCTGCATCCCCCCTCTTTTCTGAAGACACTAAAAGTATTCAATAAAACCATACCAATATCTTCCACCCCTACGCATAGGTTACCTTTTTGGTCTATTATGGGCCCTACTCTCCCCTTAGTTAACCTCTTACTCTTAATGCATTGAGAAAACATCTTTGGGTTCACCTTGACTTTGCTTGCCAATATTCTTTCGTGCTCTCTCTTTGCTGTCCTAATTTCCTTTTTGATTTAATCCTTCCACTTTCTAAAGTCCTCTCAACTTTCTGTAGTATTGAGTTCTCAGTGTCGGATGTATGCTTCCCTTTTCTGTTTTATCTTACAATATAGGCTCCTTGACATCCATGGGACTCTAGATTTGGCCGCCTCAATCTTTTCCTTTGTGGGAACATGTTTACACTGAACCCCTTGAATCTCCACTTTGAATGCCTCCCAGTGCTCTGAGACTGATTTACCTTCAAGTCGCTGTTTCCAGTCCACTTTCGCTCCTCGGTTTAGTAAAATTGGCCTTGCACCAATTGAGAACTCTAAATCCCATTCTATGTCTGTACGTTTCCATAGTTATGTTATAACTGACTGAATTATGATCACTCCCACCAAAATGCTCTCCCCTGACACTCCATACACCTGCCCGTCGTCATTTCCTAAAACAAAGTCTAAAACTGCACCCTCTCCTGTTGGACTTTCTGCATGCTGGACAAAAATGTTGTCCTGAATGCACCTCAAGAATGCTGCTCCCTCAATTCTTTTCATACTAAAATTATCCTCGTTAACATCGGGGTGATTAAAATACCCTACTATTACTGCCCTATTGTTCTTGCACTTCTCAGAGACTTGCCTACTTATCTGCTCCTCTATCAACCTCTGACTATTTGGCTGTCGAGATCACTCTCCCAGCAGTGAGATTGCCCCTTTATGGTCCCTTCGCTGAATCGATATGGCCTCACTTGATGAACCTTCCAACATATCATCCCTCCTCACAGCTGCAAAAGATTCCTTGACCAGAATTGCCATTCCCCTCCTTTCTTAACCCCCTCTCTATCGCATCTAAAAACCTGATAACCAGGAACGTTGAGCTGCCATTCCTGTCCCTCCTTAAGCCAAGTTTCTGTAACAACTATGATATCATACTGCCACATGTCTATCTTTGCCCTCCGCTCATCTGCTTTATTTGCAGCACTCCATACATTGAAACAGATAGCCTTGAGCACTGCCAAACCCTTTTTTCATTTTCTCACCCTCATTTCCTCTGTCTTCTAGACTCATCCATTAATTTGCCACCTTCCATTTTCATTTCTGATTTTGTCCCAGCTAAGTCTACCCTCAGGTCCCCCACCTCCCTATTAAACTAGTTTAAACCCTCGCCAACAGTACTCGCAAAACGTTCCGCAAGGAACCCAGTCCTGGCTCTGTTCACGTGCAACCCGTCCGGCCTGTAAAGGTTCCATTTCCCCCAGAGCCGGTTTCAGTGTCCCAGGAATATGAATCCCTCCCTCCTGCACCATCTTTCCAGCCACAGATTCGTCTGCCTTATCTTTCTATTTCTATACTAAGTTGCACCTGGCACTGGGAGTAATCTGGAGAATTCTACTTTTTGACTATGTTTGAGGTCCTGCTTGCTAATTTCTTCCCCAGCTCCCTAAATTCTGACTGCAAGACCACATCCCGCTTTCTACCTCTGTCGTTGGTTCCCATGTGGACCACGACTTCTGGCTGTTCCCCTCCTGCTTCAAGATGCTCTACAGTCGCTGAGTGACATCCTTGACCCTGGCACCTGGGAGACAACACCCCATCCTGGATTCACGTCTGTGGCCACAGAAACGCCTGTCAGTTCCCCTGATTATTGACTCACCTATCACTATGGCTCTTCCAGTCATCCCTGTATCCCGCTCTGCGGCTGAGCCACCCGTGGTGCCATGGACTTGCTGTGGCTGCTCTCCTCAGGAGAAGCATCACTTCCCTCAGTATTCAGAACTGAATACCTGTTGGAGAGTGAGATGCACTCAGGGGTCTCCGGCACTACCTGCCTGATAATTTTTGACTGCCTGCTGATCACCCATTCCCTCTCTGCCTGCATGCTCTTCAGCAGTGTGGTGACCACATCTATGAACATGCTAAAGCTGAATAAACTGGTATATGAGAAGGAAGAATGTGCAGGGTTCCGGGAAGAAGGCAGGGAATGGGATTAGGTGAATTGTGCATTCGGAGAGCCGGTGCAGACACTATGAGCTGAATAGTTCCTTCTGTGCTGTAATAACACTGCAATGGGGCATCTCAGATGGGTGTAATGGTGGAGAATGGGGGATCCATGGCGGGAAAGAGAAGTTGTCCTGTGGGAACCGGTATCTTAGCAGGGACTCTCCGACAACCTGTCCGGCTGGAAGGCATCCAGGAAATATACTCCCTGCCTCCTCCTCCTCCTGAGGTATCCTCCAGATTCCTGGTGCCAATGCCTGTGTCCTCATGATGGTGATGATATGAAGGATGTAGCAGAACACCATGAACCTGGACACCTGCTCCAGTGTGTACTGGAGGGCACCCCCGAGCGGTTCAGACATTGGAAGCATTGCTTCATCACACCGATGGTCTGTTCCACCATGTTCCTGGCGATTCCATTGCTCACATTATACACATGGTAATTTTGTGAGGTTGGTTGGTGTGGGATGTGATTTGGGGGTGCAGAAACATGAGCTGTGTCTAGAGGGGTTTCCTTCGCCTCCGGGAAGCCGCATTCTGGTTCTGCAAGGAGCCACGGAGTATTGGGACCGGCTGACTGATTCAGAATGAAGGTATCCTTGCTGCTGCCAGGATAGTGGACATTCACCAACAGGATGTACTGGGCATGCTCACACACCAACTGTACATTAATGGAGTGAGAGTGCTTCCAGTTCCTGTACCTCAACCCGTTGACATGGGGGCCCCGCAGAGCCACCTATGTCATCAGGAATCCCGCTATCCTGACAAAGCTACGGGATCACTCATCCTGCTTCTCCCTGCTGAGGGAGAAATTGATGACATAGATGGTCACCCTCACCTCCCTGAATTATCAATGGACAACAGACAGGCCTCGCAACTACTGGTCAGTTAGTTTAACATCATTGGTGAGTTAAGTTTTAGAAGCAATTATCAGGGAAAAATCAACACACACTTGGAGAGGTTTGAGATATTTAAGGATTGTCAGCACGGATTTCTAAAAAGGCAGATCATGCTTGACTGAACGCATTGAATTTATTTCGATGATCTGAGAAGTTTGATGAAGGGAATGTGGTGGATGTTGTATGCATGGATTTTATGAAATTGTTTGATGAACAACCACACAAAAGCTTGGTTAAAAAAATTGAATCTCAGGAATAGCATCCATTTGGATCAAAAATTGTCCAAATGACAGA
The DNA here is from genome assembly GCF_036365525.1 of Heterodontus francisci. Classification (NCBI taxonomy): domain Eukaryota; kingdom Metazoa; phylum Chordata; class Chondrichthyes; order Heterodontiformes; family Heterodontidae; genus Heterodontus; species Heterodontus francisci. The sequence goes on from NW_027140332.1 coordinate 469,123, forward strand.
AAAAAGAGAAATGTGTTAAATGGTTGTTTTTCAGACTGGAGCATGGTAGACAGTGAAGTTCCCCAATGGTCAGTGCGAGGAATACTGTGCTTTTTTTTTGCTATATATAAATGACATGGATCTTGGAATAATGAGTAGAATTTACATTTTTTCTGATGATTGCAATCTTGGAGGAGTAGTAAGCAGTGAGGATGTCACAAACCACCTACAACATGATATAGATCGGCTAGCAGAATGGACAGAGAAGTGCCAGGTAGAATTTAATACAGAGGAGTGTGAGGTGATGTATTTTATCAGATGGACGAGGAAGGCAATATAGACATAATGACACAGTTCTAAAGATTGTGCAGGAACAGAGGGACCTGGGGCTCCATATGCATTGATCTTTGAAGGTGCCAGGACATATTAGGAGGGTGCTTAGCAAATCATATCAGATCTTGGGCTTCATCATTGGATGCAAAGATAGAAAATAAGGGAAGTTATGCAGAACATTCATAAAGCTTTGGTTAGACCCCAACTAGAGAACTGTGTACAGTTCTGGTCACCACACTGTCGGAAGGATGTGAAAGTCCCTGAAAGGGTGCAGAGGAGATTTACCAGAATGATTCCAGGGATGGGAGTTTAGTTACAAAGTGAGTTCGGAGAAGATGGAGTTGTTCTCCCTGGTGTAAAGGAGATTGAGAGAGATTTGATAGAGGTGCACATGATTATGATAGACTTAGATAAGATAGACAAGGAAAAACTGTTCCCATTAACTGATGAAGCAAGGACTAGGGGACACAGATGGAAGGTTTTGGGTAAGAGATACAGGGGGAATATGAGGAGAAACATTTTTACATAGTGGATGGTAATGAGCTGGAACTCACTACCCATGAGGGTGGTGGAAGCCAAGACAATCAATGATTTCAAAAGGAAACTGGATGGACACCTGAAGGAAATGAACTTGCAGGGATATGGGAATTGAGCAGGGGAGTGGAACTGACTGGATTGTTCCCCAGAGAGCCGGCATAGAGTGGCTGAATGGCCTCCTTCAGTGTTGTAAATGACTCCATCGATTTCTACCACTCTATGTTGGATATGTCACCTGCTCCTGCCTGGAACCATCCAGATACATAGAAGTTCAATTAAACTGTGACCTGAACGGCCACTGACACCTCCGTCTTCACCCTGGTGTGAGGCTCCAGGTTGTGTTACAGGAGGTGACACAGCTCTGTGACCACCTCCTTATTGAATCAGAGTCACCTCACACACTGCTCCTGGGTTAAGTGTAGGTAGGAAAAGAGCTCTTGGAACACCCGGGGTGGGTAGGGCAGAGCCCCCTGCTCCTCTATATTTACAGAGCTTCCCTGTCTGCAGCCTCTGCTCCATTTGTTGGTCATGTGACAGACCCAGGGACACTGTAACTACAGTCCCAATACCTCTTCCAGAGTTGGGTCACCAAATCTTCTGTCCTCCCTGAATGTCTGCAGCAGCTCCCAACACAACCTCCAGAAAACCATCCACAGCACCTCCATTAACTTTACAATAGCAGAAGTAAGTCAAAAGCCCCTCACCTGTATGTTGGATGCCTGCTCCTTTTAAATAACACTAGAGGGGGTTCCTCCTGCTGCTGAATGCATTTTCAGCTGTGAGTGACTAACACAGGCGGTCAGTGGACATGCACAGACCAAGTTTCAGAGAAGTACATCAAAGCTGCTGCTTTGGTACATTGACATCACTTTCAAATCCATCCTCAAAGGAACAACACATACATGGTACAATTGAGCTAGAGCCCTGCCCAGCTTGGGACAGTGTGCAGGCCACAGTATTAGTGGCCGGCTGTGAAGACCACGCGAACAGCACATAGATGATACGACTGGGCTGGAGCCCCGCCCAGCATGGGATATTGTGCAGACCACACTGGAAGTGACCAGCTGTGCGATTCACATCTCTTTATGGATAACCAGCTTCTGTACCGTCAGCAGCAGTCTTGCTGCGGAGTCTATAATCCTGTCTCGGGACACATACAGATAAAGAAATTCACTTTACAAGGAGAACTGAAAAAAGAGTGATGTCGAAAGATTTGCAGGAATATATGAATTGGAGAGGGGAAAGTGAATAAATGGAGGGCTGAGGCCATGGAGAGATTCAAACATAAGAATGAGAATATTAAAATTAAGGTGCTGTCAGACCGGTAGCCAATGTAGATCAGTGAGCACAGGGGTGATAGGTGATCGGGATTTGGAATGAGTTAAAATACAGGCAGCAGAGTTCTGGATGGGCTGTGGTTTATGGAGGTTTATAACGAGAAAGGTGACCAAGATGGAATTGGAATAGTCAAGTGTGGATTTATCAGTGATGCGGATGAGGGTTTACACAGCAGATGGGCTGAGGCAGAGGTGGAGATGGGTGAAATCACAGAGGTGGTATTAGGCAGGGTTGGTGATGGAGAGAATATGAAGATGAACTCAGCTCAGGTTTAAATATAACTCAGAAGTTGTAAACTGTCCGGTTGAGCCTCAGATATTGGGCAGGGTGGAGTATGTGCTTCCCAGATAGGGGATGGAGTTTGTGATGGAGACCAATGACACTGGCTTCAGTCTTCCCAAAATTTACATAACAGAACAGTATTTCAGTGAAACAGGGTTTACAGATCTCCGAGCCTGAAATAGAGACAGCAACAGCAGCAAAGAACAAGAACAAAGAACAAAGAAAAGTACAGCACAGGAACAGGCCATTCGGCCCTCCAAGCCTGCGCCGATCTTGATGCCAGCCGAACCTAACACCGTCTGCACTTCCGGGGTCCGTATCCCTCTATTCCCATCCTATTCATGTATTTGTCAAGATGCCTCTTAAACATCTCTATGGTATCCGCTTCCACCACCTCCCCCGGCAACACGTTCCAGGCACTCACCACCCTCTGTGTAAAGAGCTTGCCTCTCACATCCCCTCTAAACTTTGCCCCTTTTTCCTTAAACCTATGTCCCCTAGTAACTGACTCTTCCACCCTGGGAAAAAGCTTCTGACTATCCACTCTGTCCATGCCGCTTATAACTTTGTAAACCTCTATCATGTCGCCCCTCCACCTCCGTCGTTCCTGTGAAAACAATCCGAGTTTATCCAACCTCTGCTTCTAGCTAATGCCCTCCAGACGAGGCAACATTCTGGTAAACCTCCTCTGTACCCTCTCCAAAGCCTCCACATCCTTCTGGTAGTGTGGCGACCAGAATTGCACGCAATATTCTAAGTGTGGACTAACTAAAGTTCCGTATAGCTGCAGCATGACTTGCCAATTTTTATACTCTACGCCCCGCCCCATGAAGATAAGCATGCCGTATGCCTTCTTGACTACCTTATCCACCTGCGTTGCCACTTTCAATGATCTGTGGACCTGGACGCCCAGATCTCTCTGCCTGTCAGTACTCCTAAGGGTTCTGCCATTTACTGCAAACCTCCCACCTGGATTAGACCTTCCAAAATGCATTACCTCACATTTGTCCGAATTAAACTCCATCTGTCATTTCTCCTCCCAAGTCTCCAACTGATCTATATCCTGCTGTATCCTCTGACAATCCTCATGACTATCCGCAACGCCACCAAACTTTGTGTCGTCCGCAAACTTACTAATCAGACCAGCTACATTTTCTTCCAAATCATTTATATGTACTACAAACAGCAAACGCCCCAGCACTGATCCCTGCGGAACACCATTAGTCACATCCCTCCATTCAGAAAAGCACCATTCCACTGCTACCCTCTGTCTTCTATGACCGAGCCAGTTCTGCATCCATCTTGCAAGCTCCCCTCTGTTCCCATGTGACTTCACCTTTTGTACCAGTCTGCCATGAGGGACCTTGTCAAAGGCTTTACTGAAGTCCACATAGATAACATCCACTGCCCTTCCTTCATCAATCATCTTTGTCACTTCCTCAAAAAACTCAATCAAATTAGTGACACACGAGCTCCCCATCACAGAACCATGCTGCCTGTCGCTAATAAGTTCATTTGTTTCCAAATGGGAGTAAATCCTGTCCCGAAGAATCCTCTCTAATAATTTCCCTACCACTAACGTAAGGCTCACTGGCCTATAAATTCCTGGATTATCCTTGCTAACCTTCTTAAACAAAGGAACAACATTGGCTATTCTCCAGTCCTCTGGGACCGCACCTTGAGCCAATGAGGATTCAAATATTTCTGTCAAGGCCCCAGCAATTTCTTCCCTTGCCTCTCTCAGTATTCTGGGGTAGATCTCATCAGGCCCTGGGGACTTATCTACCTTAACGTTTTGCAAGACACCCAACACCTCCTCCTTTTTGATAATGGGATGACTGAGGCTATCTGCACTCCCTTCCCTAGGCTCATCATGTACCAAGTCCTTCTCTTTGGTGAATACTGATGCAACGTACTCATTTAGTACCATTTCCTCTGGATCCACACATAGATTCCCTTCTCGGTCCTTGAGTGGGCCAACCCTTTCCCTGGTTACCCTCTTGCTCTTTATATACGTATAAAAAGCTATGGTATTTTCCTTAATCCTGTTTGCCAATGACTTTTCATGACCCCTTTTAGCCCTCCTGACTCCTTGCTTAAGTTCCTTCCGACTGTCTTTATATTCCTCAAGGGATTCGTCTGTTCCTAGCCTTCCAGCCCTTACGAATGCTTCCTTTTTCTTTTTGACGAGGCCCACAATATCCCGCGTTATCCAAAGTTCCCGAAACTTGCCAAACTTATCATTCTTCCTCACAGGAACATGCTGGTCCTGGATTCTAATCAACTGACGTTTGAAAGACTCCCACATGTCAGATATTGATTTACCATCAAACAGCCGCCCCCAATCTAAATTCTTCAGTTCCTGCCTAATATTGTTATAATTAGCCTTCCCCCAATTTAGCACTGTCACCCGAGGACTACTCTTATCCTTATCCACAAGTACCTTAAAACTCATGGAATTATGGTCAATGTTTGCGAAATGCTCCCCTACTGAAACGTAGACCACCTGGCCAGGCTCATTCCCCAATACCAGGTCCAGTACGGCCCCATCCCTTGTTGGACTATCTCCGTATTGTTTCAAGAAGCCCTCCTGGATGCTCCTTACAAATACTGCCCCATCCAAACCCCTAACACTAAGTGAGTCCCAGTCAATACAGGGGAAGTTAAAATCACCCACCACTACAACCCTGTTACCTGTACACCTTTCCAAAATGTGTCCACATTTCTGCTCCTCTACCTCCCACCAGCTGTTGGGAGGCCTGTCGTAAAGCCCCAACATCGTGACTGTACCCTTCCTATTCCTGAGCTCCACCCATATTGCCTCGCTGTATGACCCCTCCGAGGTGTCCTCCCGCAGTCCAGCTGTGATATTCTCCTTCACCAGTAATGCAACTACCCCACCCCTTTTATATCCCCCTCTATCCCTTCTGAAGCTTCCGAAGCCTGGGACATTTAGCTGCCAATCCTGTCCTTCCCTCAACCAAGTCTCTGTAATAGCAAAAACATCATAGTTCCAAGTACTAATCCAAGCTCTCAGTTCATCTGCCTTACCTGTTATACTTCTCGCATTGAAACAAATGCACTTCACACCACCAGTCCCGCTGTTCTCCGCAAACATCTCCCTGCCTGCTCTTCCTCTTAGTCTTACTGGCCTTATTTACTAGTTCCCCTTCATTTATTTCACTTGCTGTCCTACTGCTCTGGTTCTCACCCCCCTGCCACATTAGTTTAAACCCTCCCGAGTGACGCTAGCAAACCTCGCAGCCAGGATATTTGTGCCCCTCCAGTTTAGATGCAACCCGTCCTTCTTGTACAGGTCCCACCTGTTCCTGAAGAGATCCCAATGGTCCAGATATCTGAAACCCTCCCTTCTACACCATTTGCTCAGCCACGTGTTTAGCTGCACTGTCTTCCTATTTCTAGCCTCACTGGCACGTGGCACAGGGAGTAATCCGGAGATTACAACCCTCGAGGTCCTGTTTTTTAACTTTCTACCTAACTCCCTAAACTCCCCCTGAAGGACCTCATCACTCTTCCTGCCTATGTCGTTGATACCGATGTGTATCACAACCTCTGGCTGTTCACCCTCCCCCTTCAGAATTCCCCCTGTCCATTCAGAGACATCCTTGACCCTGGCACCAGGGAGGCAACATACCATCCTGGAGTCTCTTTCACGTCCACAGAAGCGCCGATCTGTGCCCCTGACTATAGAGTCCCCTATAACTATTGCTCTTCTGTGTTTTGTCCCTCCATGCTGAACAACAGTGCCAGCCGTGGTGCCACTGCTCTGGTTGCTTCTGTTTTCCCCTGATAGACCATCCCCCCCAACAGTATCCAAAACGGTATACTTGTTAGAGAGGGGGATAGCCACAGGGGATTCCTGCACTGACTCCTGCCCCTTCTAGCGGTCACCCATCTATCCCCTGCACCTTGGGTGTAACCACTTCTCTAAAACTCCTGACTATGACGTTTTCCGCCACTTGCATGCTCCTAACTGCATCCAGTTGCCGCTCCAACCGATCCATGCGGTCGATGAGGAGCTGCAACTGGGTACACGTCCTGCAGATGTAGTCCTCCAGAACGCTGGAAGCGTCACGGGCTTCCCACATCTCACAGGTGAAGCACTTCACCCCTGCAACTGACATTTCTAACACTAATTAGTTAATTATTATTAACTAAATAAAATTAGAGAGTAAATGACAAGAACTGTAATACAGTTGGCAATGGTTTATAGAGCTAATATCTGGAGATATTCACCAGGCAGACAACGGCAGCAAGAAGGACAGAGTAAATTACACGAACAGTAATGCAGTTAAACATGGTTTAAAGGATTTATAGCTAGATAGAGAGACTTACCAGGGACACCAATAATAGCCAGGATGGGATAGTAAATATATTGAATAATCTTCAGTGCGAGATAGATACGGAAGTTTAATGAGTAAAAATCATAATATGTAGAAAGAGAGTAAAGATCCGAGGATAGACTCCTGTCCATTGTTGTAACATTCCAATCTATTGTTCTCAGATTCTGACCCATTGTTGTAACATTCCAGTCTTTTGTTCTCAGATTCTGACCTATCCTCTCTCTATCTCTCTGGAGCAGCTGATCTCTGTAAGTGCCGGGGCTGATGCTCCCACTGACACTATGGAATAACACATTGAAAGAAGCCCCTTATTAATAGAAGATGTAAAACACAATTAGGGTCCATGGAGACTGACATTATGTACAGTCACGGAATTAACAGATTCAGTTAACTCTTTTCAATCCAACACTTTTTGTACCGCAATAAAGTTGAACATTTATCCAGTCTGGATGGGATGTATGAGGGTTGCTGAGGGAAGGAATGGTGGAAATAGCCGAGGCACTGGCCAGAATCTTCCAATCCCCCTTGGATATGGGCGTGATGACAGATTTTCACAGGCTCGCCAGTCTCTGGGTGAAGAAATTTCTCCTCATGTCAGTCCTGAAAGTTTTACCCCGTATCCTTTGACTATGACCCCTGGTTCTGGACTCCCCACCATCGGGAACATCCTTCCTGCATCTACCGTGTCAAGTCCTGCTTGAATTTCATTGGTTTCGTTTTATTTTGTGTCATACACAAACTTGGAAATATTACATTTGGTCCCCACATCCAAATCATCGATACATATTGTGAACAGCTGAGGCCAAGCTCTGATCCTTGCAGTACCCCACTAGTCACACCGTGCCAACGTGAAAATGCCAGTATACTACCTCCTATCCCATTTATTTTAATTTTGCGAAGCAAGCTCCTTCTGGTGGACTTCATCAAAAACCTTCTGAAAATACAAGTATACCATGTCCACCAACTCCCCTTTATCAATTCTGTTAGTAACATCCTCAAAATCTCCAACAGGTTCGTCAAACATCATTTCCCATTCATAAATCCATGTTAACTGTGCCCAATCAGATCATTGTTATCCAAGTTCATTTATCACATCCTTTAGAAATGATTCTCGCAGGTTCCCAACGATTAATGAAAGGCTAACAGCTTTGGAATTCCCTGTTTTCTCTCCCTCCCTCTTAAATAGTGGGTGACATTTGCGACCTTCCAAGCTGCAGGAACCGCTCCGGAATCTGCAGATTCTTTGAAGATGATCAGCAATGCATTTCCATAGCTATCTCGTCAACACTCTGGCAAGTAGAATATCAGGTCCTGGGGACATACCAACATTCAGCCCAATTAATTTCTTCAATTTCTTCTAAGTAATACTAATTTCCTTCAATTCATTGCAGTTCTGTAGAAGGGTCACGTTATCTCTGCTTCTCTCTACACAGATGCTATCAGACCTGCTGAGTGTTTTCAGCATTTCTTGTTTTTATTTCAGATTTCTAGCATTCATAGTATTATGCTTTTAATTTCCTTCAATTTTTTATTCCTACAATCCCTTGGATCTCTCATTCTGGGAGATTTCTTATATATTCCACTGACACAAAGTAATCATTTAGCTTCTCTGCCATTTCTCTGTTCCCCATTATAAATTCTACTGACACTGCCTGTGATGGACCCACATTTGTCTTCGCCAAACGTTTCCTTTTTATGTACCTGTGGAAGCTTTTACAGTCCGTTTTCATATTTTTTCCAACAAACTTTCATATTCTATTCTCCCTTTCTTTATCAGTTTCTTCTTCCTCCTTTGATCTATTCTAAAGTCCTCCCAATTCTCAGGTTTACTCCGATTTATGGCAACTTTATAGGCCTTTTATAGAGACATAGAGAGATACAGCACTGGAACAGGCCCTTCAGCCCACCGAGTCTGTGGCGAACAACAACCACCCATTTATACCAATCCGACATTAATCCCATATTCCCCACCACATTCCCACCATTCTTCTACCACCTACCTACACTAGGAGCAATTTACAATGGCCAATTTACCTATCAACCTGCAAGTCTTTGGCTGTGGGAGGAAACTGAAGCACCCGGCTGAAACCCACGCAGTCACAGGTAGAACTTGCAAACTCCACATAGGCAATTCCCAGGACTGAACCCGGGTTGCTGGAGCTGTGAAGCTGCGGTGCTAACCGCAGTTTTAATCTTATACAATCCTTAACTTCCTTTGTTATCCACAGTGACTGCCTTTACTTTTGGGGTTTATGTGCCTGGAATGGATGTATAGTTGCTGTAAACTATATAATCTTTCTTTAAAGACTATCGATTGCCTATGTACTATCATACCTTTCAATGTAGTTTCCCAATCCACCTCGGGCAATTTGCTCCTCATATCTTCATAATTTCCTTTGTGCAAATTTAACACCCTGGCTTAAGATTGAACGAACGTACTTTCAAGTATAATGTAAAATTCTATCACATTATGGTAATTCATCCCGAAAGGTAACTTTACAATAAAAATATTATTTATCCCTGACTCATTACATAATACTAGATCTAAAATAGCCTGTTTTCTAGTCGGTTCCTGAACATACTGCTCTAGAAAACCATCCGTAACACACTCCAGAAACTCGCTATCCATGAAATTTGTTCTCATTAGATTACCCAGTCTATATGAAGATCTAACTCACCCCTGATTATTGCATTACCCATCCTGTATGATTCTCCCATCTGCATTAATGCTGTGCCCCACACTAACAATAATGTTTGGTGGCCTATAAACAGCTCTCCTACCAATGTTTTCTGCCCTTTCAGTTTCTTCGCTCCACCCAAACAGATTCCATATTTTGTTCTGCAGACCTGAGATCCTCCCTTACTAATGTACTGATCCCATCCCTTATTATCAGCACAACATTACGTCGTTTCCCTTGTTGCCTGTCCTTCCAAAAGGTCGAATATGCCTGCATATTCAGTTCTCAGTCTTGGTCACTCTGTAGCTACGTTTCCGTTATGACTATTAGATCATACCCATGTACCTCTATTTGGGCCTTTAAATCATCTACCCTGTTCCAAATACTGCGCGCATTCAGGTACAGTGCCCATAACTGTGTCTTATTGACATTCTGCATTCTAGTTGAAGCTCACCTTTGTTACGCCTCCATTCGAATGTCACCTTCTACTTTTCTACCTCCTGTTACCAGCTTTACTTCCTTCCAATTTGATCCTTCCTTCCAATTTCAAAAGGAAACTGGATGGGTGATTGAAGGAACTGGACTTGCAGGGCTACGGGAATTGGGCGGGGGAGTAAGACTGACTTGATTGATCCATAGAGAACCAGCATGGTCTCGATGGGACGAATGGACTCCTTATGTGTAGTAAGTGACTTTGACTCTGTCACTGTCTATGACTGAATGTTGGATATGTCTCCTGCTCCTGCCTGGAAAGATCCAGATACATAGACGTTCAATGAAACTGTGACCTTAACAGCCACTGACAGCTCCGTCCTCACCCTGGTGTGAGGCTCCAGGTTATGTGACAGGAGGTGACACAGCTCTGTGACCACATCCGTATTGAATCAGAGTCACCTCACACACTACTCCTGGGTTAGATGTAGGTAGGAAAAGTGTTCTTGGAAAACCAGGGGTGGGTAGAGCAGAGTCCCCTCCTCCTCCATCGTTACAGAGCTTCCCCTCTCTGCAGCCTCTGCTCCATTTGTTGGTCATGTTACAGACCCAGAGACACTGTAACTACAGTCCCCATACCTCGTCCAGAGTTGGGACACCAAATCCTCTGTCCTCCCTGAATGTCTGCAGCAGCTCACAACACAACCTCCAGAAAACCATCCACAGCACCTCCTCCAACTTTACAAAAGCAGAAGTAAGTCAAAAGCCTCTCACCTGTAAGTTGGATGTCTGGTCCTTTTAAATAACACTGGAGGGAGTTCCTCGTGCTGCTGAATGTATGTTCAGCTGAGAGTGACTAACACAGGCGGTCAGTGGACATGCACAGATCACGTTTCAAAGACGTGCATCAAAGCTGCCGGAATAGCAGTTTGACATGACATTCCACAACTCCTCATGCTACTCGTGCACACAATGTACACCCGGGCTAGAGTACTGCACAGCATGGGACAGTGTGCAGGCCACACCAGAAGTGGCTGGGCGCTCAGTTCAGACCCATTTCTGGATCCAGGCTTCCACAGTGTGGGCAACAATGCTGCTGTAAGAGCTGAAAATCACCACCAGGGAGAGATAGTGAGGGAAGGAAATTCACTTTAAAAGGGGACATGGAAATAGACGTGATGGTGGAAGAAATGCTGGAATATGGGAATGGGCAGGGGAATGGGGCTAATTGGAGGGGCGAGGCCATGGAGGGATTCAAACACAAGAATGAGATTATTAAAATTAAGTGCTTTCAGACCGGGAGCCAATGTAGATGAGTGAGCACAGGGGTGATGGGTGATCGGGATTTGGTGTGAGTTAGAATACAGGCAGCAGATTTCTGGATGGGCTGTGGTTTATAGAAGTTTATAACCTGCAGGGGGACCAGGATAGAATTGGAAAAATCAAGTGAATAAAGGCACAGATGAGGGTTTATGCAGCAGAAGGGTTGAGGCAGAGGTGGAGATGGATGATATTACAAAGGTGGTAATAGGCAGGATTGGTGATGTAGGGAATATGGAGATGAACTCAGCTCAGGTATAAATAGAATACAGAGGTTGTGAACAGTCTGGTTCAGCCTCAGATATCGGGCAGGGTGGAGTATATATTTCACAGATAGGGGATGGAATTTGTGATGAAGACCAATGACACTGGCTTCAGTCTTCCCAATATTTGCATTACAGAACAGTATTTCAGTGAAACAGGGTTTGCAGATCTCCTAGCGGAAAATAGAGACTTACAAGGAGCACAGACAGGACCGAAGATGAGTGATGAACTTACAAGAACTGCAATACAATTAGCAATGGATTTACAGCTAATAGCTGGAGGTAGAGATTCACCAGCAACAGTCGCAGCAGCAAGAAGGGCAGAGTAAATTACAGGAGCAGTATTGCAATTAAACATGGTTTGTAGAAATAATAGCTGTATAGAGAGACCTACCAGGGACACCAACAATAGCCAGGATGGGATAGTAAATATATTGAAATATCACAAGTGCATACAGGATCCGATCTTCTAATGAGTACCAATCCCAATATGTAGAAAGATAGTAAAGATCCGAGGATAAACTCCTGTCCATTGTTGTAACATTCAAATCTATTGTTCTCAGATTCTGATCTATCCCTTCCCTCTCTCTGGAGCCACTGATCCCTGTCAGTGCTGAGCGTGATGTTCCCTTTGACGCTATGTGATAACACATTGAAAGAGTCCCTTATTAATAGAAAAGGAAAACCCTCCAGTGACACAGTTAGGGTCCATGGAGACTGACATTAATTGCAGTTACTGAACAAATAGGTTCAGTTAACCCTTTTCATTTGGACACCTTTTGTACCACAATAAACGATAACATTTGCCCAGTCTGAATGGGATGTATGAGGATTGCTGAGGGAGGGAAAGATGAGAATAGCAGATGCACAGGCCAGAATCTTCCAATACACCTTGGATATGGGAGTCGTGGCAGAGGACTGGAGGGTTGCCAATGTTGCACCCTGATTAAAAAAGGAGAAGTGGAGTAAACACTGTATTTACTGTCACTGATGGGGAAATTTCTAGAGTTCACATCCCAGGACAAAAGTATTTGCTGCTTGAGAAAAGAAAAAAACCATGGACAACAAATGGCCAGCAGCCAAGGATATGGTAAGACAAGTCATGTCTAGTAAATGCCAACAACAACAACGTATATTTATATCGTGCCTTTTATGCAATAAAACATCGCAAGAGCTCCACAGGAGCATTATGAAGCAAATTATGACACAGAGCCACAACAGGAGATATGAGGTCAGATGACCAACAGCTTGGTCAAAGAGGAAGGTTTTATGTAGTGTCTTAAGGGAGGAATGTGATGCAGAGAGGCAGTGACAGTGGGATAGTGGTAATGTCACTGAACTAGTAATCCAGAGGCTCAGGCTAATGCCCTGGGTTCAAATCCCACCATAGCAGCTGGCGGAATTTAAAATTCAATGATTTAATATATTCAATTGATAAATACAAATTTGGAATTGAAAGTTGGACTTAAGAATGTTGCCATGAAAGTATCATCGATTTTTATAACAATCTATCTGGTTCACTAATGTCCTTTAGGGAAGGTGATCTACCATCCTTATCTGTTCTGGTCGCCATGTAACTCAATGTGGTTCACTTTTAACTGTCCTCTGAAATAGTCTAGAAAGCCAATCAGTGTCAAGCATAATTATGGATGGACAACAAAGATGCAGGAATGGTATTCCAGAGATTTTCATAAGGGTCGTTAACTAGTCTCGGTCGTAACTCTGGACACAGGTCTTTGGGTCGACATTCCTGGGAATGATAATGTGAAGCCTCATGTCCACATTTCGAAACAATTGTTGTTTATAAACTGTCATCTTTTTGATTGGTTACTCTATGGTTCAATCATGAGTATTACAAGAAAAAATGAGACAGCACTCAGAGCTCAAATTAAACACCAATGACTGTACTAGATTCAGTAGGAATACTACTAGTTTACAATTATACAAAATACCCATTCACAATGTACCGGTGAACAATACACCCATTAGTCACAAACATGTTACAAAGAGTCATGCATACATGATAACCCAGTGAGCATTTCCCTCCCTGCTAATCGTTCTGTCGCTGACCAATCTCCTCGACCTTATCATTGAATCACTATTTCCAATGATTTTGCACCTTTCATATCAAGGTGGGCTGAATGTTTCACTGACAAGATCACACTGTCCTATCAAAATACACCGTAAGCTACAATTGTCCAATGAGATGCCTAATTCTTTGTTCAGATGATGATATGAGAGACTGCCTTGATGGTGAGCATGTGTTTACATTTCCTTCAGTATTTTCATCACCACTTGTGGATGTTACAGATGCCTCAGGATTGTTCTCAGCACAAACAATAGCAGCTTTTCTTCCTGGTCACATACACATTTGAAACCACAGGACAATTAAACAATCCAAATCCCTTACATTCCTGACTTCTTGCAAACTGTTGCTTAGAGAATTTCTGGTTTATTTGCATTTCAAAACAAGACATACTCTGACATCATTAATCATCTGGAATAAAACTCTAGAATTAAAATATCTATTCTCATGGTGTTCATTGTCAATTATTGTAAAAACACATCTGGTTCACCAATGTCCATTAGGGAAGGAAATCTGCCATCCTAACCTGGTCTGGCCTACATGTGATTCCAGACTCACAGCAATGTGGTTGATTCTGAAATGGCCTAGCAAGCTGCTCAGTTGTACGAAACGGCTACAAAATCTAAGAAAAGCAATGAAACCAGACAGACCACCCAGCATCGACCTAGGCACCAGAAACAACAAAGACAAACCCAGCCCTGTCGACCCTGTAAGGTCCTCCATACTAACATCTGGGGGCTTGTGCCAACGTTGGGACAGCTGTCCCACAGGCTAGTCAAGCAGCAGAAAACATAGTCATACTCATCGAATCACACCTTACAGTGTCCCAGACAATGCCATCACCATCCCCAGGTATGGACTACAGGGGTTCAAGAACACAGCTCAGCACCACTTTCTCAAGGGCAATTAGGGATGGCAATAAATGCTGGCAGAGCCAGCGACACCCACATCCCATGAATGAGCGAATAAAAGAAATGCCCTGTGTTTAGCGAAAACCCAACAGCTTCAGACACAATCAGTCAACAGTGGGCAGTAGTGGCTGCTGTCTCCAAACACAAAGCTAGATATCTGCGTCCTTGTTGGGACAAAACTGTAGGATTGAGTTTATTTTATGATAGGACTGTTAGAACTTAGTTGGCATTTCCTTCAGTATAACGGTTAAAATAGTATTCTGTATGTAACATAACCACAACGCATGATGTTAGCTAAATATCTGGACAAGTCCTGACCTGTTGAGACCCTTTATTTTAAAGTCGTTAGACTGTGGATTATCCCAGGGAGACTGTTAGCTTTTTAACTGGTATAAAACTGTAAACAATGCCCGTGAAGCCAGGAAGCTGCGAAATGAGATATGTACAATTCAATGCCATTAAGTGGTCACTGTGGTTGAATAGGCACAGCAGGGTGGCACCGGGTCAAGATATGACCTTTTGTAAAGGAATTCGTAGAGTTAAGGCAGCTGGAATCTGGAGGCCCCTCCCCTCCCCCCGCCACTCCCCACTGAACGAAAATGACAATGACTTAAACCAGGCTCAAGGTACTATCATGGAAGGGTAGTTAGTTAATGACTGACCAATCAAATGAACAGAAATGGCCTTTTACCCCTAATATGGAACAGAACCAAGCTGGGAAATGTGTATAAATTAAGAGCTTGTAAGACCCCAAAAGGGCACATCATCATCAAGAAGAAGACAGAAGATAGACTCCAATGAAGAGACAAGGTTCGACAGATAACCGGAGGTTGAGGACCGGGTGTTCCATTGAGAACACAACTGCTGACCACTTCCCTTTGCTCAGTATCACCATGTTCTGCTTATTGTGCAGAACTTCATTCAGTCTGTGAAGTCTGTGAAAGCAGCCTCGTACACATGTAGTTTTATAGCTAGTCTGAGCTGCAAGTCCCTTTTAGATCTGATCTCCCAACATCGACTGTCATTGTAATTGACCTAAGTCTGACAATTACATTAAATCAAACCCCAGATCTTACAAGTGGAGCTGAAACACGGGACTTTGACTGGAATGCAAACCGAGGGTGTTGTAGCAAAGTTTCGCAAACATATCAATATTCGTTTGACCAGTGAAAACTCTTGCAGGGATAAACTCTTTTGAGGGGCAGACGATTATACTGACCCAGTGATGTCTCTTTAAATACACATTATGTCACAAAAAATACAATGGGAAGAAGGGTCTCTGGGAAACATATGAGGAAGAGTTAAGCACTAAGTGTAATATGGACAATATCCAGTCCCTGTTCGGAGACTGTCGATGGAAGCATGCACACGTTCCTTTTAAAATATAGTGAAGTTTATCCAGGCACACGTCTTGGCTAAACATCAGAAGGGTGAAAAGGCTTTAAATCTGACTCCATGTGCAGCATCGTGCACAGTGCGATGAGGAAGTGATCGAGTCACAAGTGAGAGAAATGGTAGCTCAAAGTGAACAGACCCAGCAGCAGCAGCAGACACAGCTACATAAGTTACACAATAAGCTAGTGTCCTTTACTGTCACTATACAACAACAGCCACTTAATGCAGGACAAGCTTGTGCAGTTCAGCAGCAGTTAGAGTTTGCAGAGAAACATATTGTTACTGTCACACAGGATAATGTCCAGTTGACCCAGAAGTTTTTGGGATCCTTAATGGGGAGGGGGGAGCAGCCCCAAGTCGTGGTCCACATAGGCACCAACGACATAGGTATGAAGAGAGATGGGGATTTAAGACAGAAATTTAGGGAGCTAGGGTGGAAGCTAAGAGCGAGAACAAACAGAGTTGTTATCTCTGGGTTGTTGCCCGTGCCACGTGATAGCGAAGCGAGGAATAGGGAGAGAGAGGAGTTGAACACGTGGCTGCAGGGATGGTGCAGGAGGGAGGGTTTTGGTTTCCTGGATAATTGGGGCTCTTTCTGGGGTAGGTGGGACCTCTACAAACAGGATGGTCTTCACCTGAACCAGAGGGGTACCAATATCCTGGGGGGGAGGTTTGCTAGTGCTCTTCGGGGGGGTTTAAACTAATTCAGCAGGGGAATGGGAACCTAAATTGTAGTGCCAGTGCACAGAATGTTGAGAGTAGTGAGGTCAGGGATATGGTTACAAGGACGCAATAGGGCACTGGCAAGCAAGAACCTGGTTTAAAGTTTGTCTATTTCAACGCCAGGAGCATCCGGAATAAGGTGGGTGAGCTTGCAGCATGGGTTGGTACCTGGGATCTCGATGTAGTGGCCATTTCGGAGACATGGGTAGAGCAGGGGCAGGAATGGATGTTGCAGATTCCGGGATTTAGATGTTTCAGTAAGAACAGAGAATTTGGTAAAAGAGGGGGGGGGGGGGGGTGGCATTGTTAATCAAGGAGAGTATTACAGCGACAGAAAGGACGTTTGAGGACTCGTCTACTGAGGTAGTATGGGCTGAGGTTAGAAACAGGAGAGGTGAGGTTACCCTGTTGGGAGTCTTTTATAGACCTCCGAATAGTTCCAGAGATGTAGAGGAAAGGATAGCGAAGATGATTCTCGACAGGGGCGAGAGTAACAGGGTAGTTGTTATGGGGGACTTTAACTTTCCAAATATCGACTGGAAATACTATAGTTCGAGTACTTTAGATGGGTCAGTTTTTGTCCAGTGTGTGCAGGAGGGTTTTCTGACACAGTATGGAGACAGGCCAACCAGGGGCGATGCCACATTGGATTTGGTACTGGGAAATGAACCCGGCCAGGTGTTAGATTTAGATGTAGGTGAGCACTTTGGTGATAGTGATCACAATTCGGTTAGGTTTACCTTAGCGATGGGCAGGGACAGGTATATACCGCAGGGCAAGAATTATAACTGGGGGAAAGGAAATTATGATGCGATTAGGCAAGATTTAGGATACGTAGGATGGGGAAGGAAACTGCAGGGGATGGGAACAATCGAAATGTGGAGCTTATTCAAGGAGCAGCTACTTCGTGTCCTTGATAAGTATGTACCTGTGAGGCAGGGAGGAAGTTGTCGTGCGAGGGAGCCATGGTTTACTAAAGAAGTTGAAGCGCTTGTCAAGAGGAAGAAGAAGGCTTATGTTAGGATGAGACGTGAAGGCTCAGTTAGGGCGCTTGAGAGCTACAAGCTAGCCAGGAAGGATCTAAAGGGAGAGCTAAGAAGAGCAAGGAGAGGACACGAGAAGTCATTGGTGGATCGGATCAGGGAAAACCCTAAGGCTTTCTATAGGTATATCAGGAATAAAAGAATGACTAGAGTTAGATTAGGGCCAATCAAGGACAGTAGTGGGAAGTTGTGTGTGGAATCAGAGGAGATAGGGGAAGTGTTAAATGAATATTTTGCGTCAGTATTTACAGTAGAGAAATAAAATGTTGTTGAGAATACTGAGATTCAGGCTACGAGGCTAGATGGGATTGAGGTTCACAAGGAGGAGGTGTTAGCAATTTTGGAAGGTGTGAAAATAGATAAGTCCCCTGGGCCAGATGGGATTTATCCTAGGATTCTCTGGGAAGCGAGGGAGGAGATTGCAGAGCCTTTGTCCTTGATCTTTATGTCGTCATTGTCGACAGGAATAGTGCCGGAAGACTGGAGGATTGCAAATGTTGTCCCCTTGTTCAAGAAGGGGAGACGAGACAGCCCTGGTAATTATAGACCTGTGAGCCTTACTTCGGTTGTGGGTAAAATGTTGGAAAAGGTTATAAGAGACAGGATTTATAATCATCTTGAAAAGAATAAGTACATTAGAGATAGTCAGCACGGTTTTGTGACGGGTAGGTCGTGCCTCACAAACCTTATTGAGTTTTTCGAGAAGGTGACCAAACAGGTGGATGAGGGTAAAGCAGTGGATGTGGTGTATATGGATTTCAGTAAGGCGTTTGATAAGGTTCCCCACGGTAGGCTATTGCAGAAAATACGGAAGTATGGGGTTGAAGGTGATTTAGAGCTTTGGATCAGAAATTGGCTAGCTGAAAGAAGACAGAGGGTTGATGGCAAATGTTCATCCTGGAGTTTAGTTACTAGTGGTGTACCGCAAGGATCTGTTTTGGGGCCACTGCTGTTTGTCATTGTTATAAATGACCTGGAAGAGGGTGTAGAAGGGTGGGTTAGTAAATTTGCAGATGACACTAAGGTCGGCGGAGTTGTGGATAGTGCCGAAGGATGTTGTAGGGTACAGAGAGACATAGATAGGCTGCAGAGCTGGGCTGAGAGATGGCAAATGGAGTTTAATGCGGAAAAGTGTGAGGTGATTCACTTTGGAAGGAGTAACAGGAATGCAGAGTACTGGGCTAATGGGAAGATTCTTGGTAGTGTAGATGAACAGAGAGATCTTGGTGTCCAGGTGCATAAATCCCTGAAGGTTGCTAACCAGGTTAATAGGGCTGTTAAGAAGGCATATGGTGTGTTAGCTTTTATTAGTAGGGGGGATCGAGTTTCGGAGCCACGAGGTCATGCTGCAGCTGTACAAATCTCTGGTGAGACCGCACCTGGAGTATTGCGTGCAGTTCTGATCACCGAATTATAGGAAGGATATGGAAGCTATGGAAAGGGTGCAGAGGAGATTTACTTGGATGTTGCCTGGTATGGAGGGAAGGTCTTACGAGGAAAGGCTGAGGGACTTGAGGTTGTTTTCGTTGGAGAGAAGGAGGAGGAGAGGTGACTTAATAGAGACATATAAGATAATCAGAAGGTT
Organism: Heterodontus francisci; assembly: GCF_036365525.1. Taxonomy (NCBI): domain Eukaryota; kingdom Metazoa; phylum Chordata; class Chondrichthyes; order Heterodontiformes; family Heterodontidae; genus Heterodontus; species Heterodontus francisci. The sequence goes on from NW_027140332.1 coordinate 488,392, forward strand.
AGATAGGGTGGATAGTGACCGTCTTTTTCCTCGGATGGTGATGGCAAACACGAGGGAACATAGCTTCAAGTTGAGGGGTGATAGATATCGGACAGATGTGAGAGGTAGTTTCTTTACTCAGAGAGTAGTAAGGGCGTGGAACGCCCTGCCTGCAGCAGTAGTAGATTCGCCAACTTTAAGGGCATTTAAGTGGACATTGGATAGACATATGGATGAAAATGGAATAGTGTAGGTCAGATGGTTTCACAGGTCGGCGCAACATCGAGGGCCGAAGGGCCTGTACTGCGCTGTAATGTTCTAAAAAAAAAATTTAGAGGATTCTAGAGGTGTCCTTAGGGAGTTACAGGAGTGACCCCACCTGAAGACAGAGCATGCACAGTACAGGTCGAACATTCAGTGATTGCAAACCCAGAGGGAAAGCAGCTCCCAGGTGGGTGTAGCAGCCTTCACAAAAAGCAGAGTGTCACACAGGTGGCACTAAAACGGAGCAGGAGGCCTCGGAGGGGGACAATGTTGGAGCGGGAGAACGTTTACCAATCTGTCCCGTTAAGGTAACCTCCTTGACAGGCTGTCCCGTTAATGAGGTGACAACACCGAATGGAACAGTCTGTTACTCTCAATCCCACCAAGTCACGTGTGACGTTAACAAAGAACAAAGAAAATTACAGCACAGGAACAGGCCCTTCGGTCCTCCAAGCCTACGCCGATCCAAATCCTCTATCTAAACCTGTCGCCTATTTTCTAATTGTCTGTATCTCTTTACTTCCTGCCCATTCATGTATCTGTCTAGATACATCTTAAAAGACGCTATCGTGCCCGCGTCTACCACCTCCACCAGCAATGCGTTCCAGGCACCCACCACCCTCTGCGTAAAGAACTTTCCACGCATATCCCCCTTAAAGTTTTCACCTTTCACTTTGAACTCGTGTCCCCTTGCAATTGAATCCCCCACTCTGGGAAAAAGCTTCTTGCTATCCACCCTGTCTGTCCCTGAGATATAAAAGGAAAGGAAATCTTTCGGAGCCACAGTACGGCTTAAAAACTGTCTGAGAAGAACAGGAGGAAAAGCTTGTGTTTGAGTAAGTGGGTCTGTTTTTGTATTTGAAGTTTCCTGTTTGATTTCTTTGTCTGTCTCAGCCAGTGTCTATTACGGTCAGTTACGTCTGGTCCTGCATGCTGTCTGAATGTAGTTGGTTGTTTAACATGTGTGTATAGTTATATTTTAAATTGGTGTGAGTGGGGAGGACAAAAGTTTTGATCACGTGGATGTTGATGTGTTAAAAGCAATTGCTTTCTGCTGGGAAGGAGACAGAGAGAAAGAAAGAAAGAGAGACAGAGAGAGAGAGAGAGAGTGAGAGAGAGAATGAGTGAGAGAGAGAGACAGAGAGTGAGAGAGGGGGAGAGAGTGAGAGAGGTGTTCCTCCAGGGGGGATAATGAGTAATGACACTCAGGGACAGAGGAAATGTGAGCTCTGGTACTTTGATTGTTCCTGTAGGTAAAAACCTTGAAGACCCTCTTTCCACCTCCTGCCGCTATGGGTGTGGATGACATGGACTGAAGTTCCTGTCTTTAACAGGGATCTATTCAGAATCTGGCACACTTGAGGCCTTCCACCATCGGTGGGTACCGCAGGGGCTGGGATGCATCTTTAATGCCGAGAATGGCATTTTAATTTGAGTTTTTGGTTTATTTATCTGTTTTTAATAAACTTAATTCAAAATTTAAATAAAGGGGTCCTGGCGAATAAAGTCCCCCTGGACAAAAAAACAAAACGGGCCTGATGGTCAGATCGAGAGTAAATCTCCCTCTACACTGTTGAGGGTGTGGAGGGATAAACATAGATGTCTCGTGAGACTGAGGTCTCTGAACCTCCTCACCTCTCCATGAATAAGAGGAGGAGGCATCCCTCCACTGCAGATTGCCGAGAGGAACAGGGTCAGTCTCCTGGCGGGTCCTCGGACTCCCCGCACTACCAGCACCATTGGGGCTCGAGCCCTAAGTCACAGCTTTCTATCCCATAAAATGGAGTGGGGACAGAAGCCTCTGTACCATTCGCAACACCCGAGGTGGGGCGGGGGAGTGGTAAAGGGCCCCTCCCCTGATGGGGGAGCCTGTGGATCCACCAGGAGAAATCATTCCATCTCCCACTTGGTCCGGTGTCCTGGGTGGGGCTGAGATCTGTGAGGGTCAACGCTCTCGGCGCCTGTTGCTGTCATCCAGGATGGATCTGACTCGGAGGTTGATTTGAATAATGTTAACAGCGCTCTGTCTGCTGGTACTGTGGCGCTGGCAGGGTGGGAGATGGCCTCCTCTCTCTACCTCGGGTCTCGCTCCGGCTGGATTTCCAGAGTCAAGAAACAACTGCCTCCCCCGAGGCTGATCACAAGCCCGGGCACTGAGGGGGAGAGGCTGTCCTCAACCACAGGCATTCATATTCCCAGTTTCCCCAGAGGAATATAGGAATGACTCCTCCACCACCGATCCTGGGGATGTGATCATGAGGGAGGTGAGACTCGCTGGCGTGGCCGGGATGTCCACACCACATTGTGTGGTGGGTGTGTCGGCCACTGGCGGTGACGGCACGGAGGAGGATGGAGTCTCGGTGAGGGGCACGGAGGACGACCTTGAATCCATTGCCAGTGAGGCGGTGCACTCCCTCCTGCCTCCAACCGAGTCTCCTCTCATCCCCATTGTAGAACTCCGGGACTTCCTTGCTGCTTGCAGGGAAGTTCAGCCGCCCCTTGACCAGTGTGTGTAGCTGGCGCTGATCATCTGGTCTGTCCGTCTTGCCCTCAAGGAGGGTTGCAAATGTGCAGACATGAAAAAAGTCGTGCGATGCCTGTTCAATGTGTTCCTCTCCGGGTTGCTGGGGGAGTGCAAGGCGATGAGCAGTTCCACTCTCTCCTCACAGTAAGGTATTGGTGATAGGATGGTGGTATTTTTGACATGAAGATGTCCATAGCCAGCCTCAACATCAACAGCAGCAGGGGGTCTCTCAGCCGTTTTCACAATCTCACAATCCTCAGGGAAGGGAGATTTGTGATGGGTTTTATGCAGGAAACCCACACCGTTCCGGGAGATGAAGCCACCTGGCTCCTGGAGTAGCAGGGTGACTTGATGGATCAACTACCTCAAATTAGTGGACGCCTGGTGGAATCTCCATCCCAACTCCAGTGCTTTCGTCTGGAGGACTCAGAAGAAGGGTACCGGAATTGACCGCCTCTACATTTTACAGGCATACGCCTCCTGCATCTCGGTGGCCTCCAAGTGGCTGGTTCCGTGCTCGGACCACCACCTGATGTGGGAGGAATTCACTCCACTCCGCACACGGGACGGGTCCCTGCAATGGCACTTTTAACAAATGGCTGCTGGAGGACGAGTGATTCCGTGACTCATTCCGTCGATTCTGGGCTGACTGGAGAAGGAAGCAGGGAGGCTTCCTCTACTTGAGGCTATGGTGGGATGTGGTCAAGACTCACATCCGCGTCTTCTGTCAAGAGAACACGAAGGTGTCGACCAAGAGGCGGGAAGCCGAGATCGAGCTTCTAGAGAGGGAGGTGCTTGACTTGGAGTCCCATCTCGGTCAGGCCATCACAGACCCCATCCTGTGGCAGGTGTACAAAGAGAAGAGGGCCCGCTGAGGGACCTGCAGCTCACGAGGTGTGTACGTGAGGTCGCGGATACAGATCCTGGAAGATTTGAACTGCGCCTCACCCTTCTTCTACTCAATGGAAAATTGGCAGAGGGTGCATAAGCAGCTCTTCGAGCAGCTGGCAGACGATGGATCCGGAGGGAATGGGAATATTGGTCCGAGCCTATAACAGTGCATTGCTCTCTCCGGACCCGTCCAGCGAGGACACGTGTAGAGTTTTGTAGGAGGACCTGCCAAAGATCAGACTGGAGGGCGCCAAAGGATTGGAGACTCCGCTCACATTAACACAATTGTACGGTGCCCTCCACCAGCACTGAATGGGCAAATCGCCGGGGCTGGACGGGGCCACCGTGGAGTTCCTCAGGGCATTGGGATACGTCCTGAGGACAATAACGTGCAGTTCCTGGGGGAAAGCCTGGCGACTCGGGGGTGCCCCTCTCGTGGCACAGGGCTGTTGTCATCCTGTTGCTGAAAAGGGATGATCTCTGCTTGCTTAAGAACGGGCGTCCGGTCTCCCTCCTCAACATGGATTATAAGATCTACCTACGTCCAGGAATTCCCAGAGAAACACATCTCCAGAGGCACTAATTACAGTCCCCATATCTCATGCAGAGTTCGGTCACGAAATCCTCTGTCAACCCTGAATGTCTGTAGCAGCTCACAACATAACCTCCAGAAAGCCATCCACAGCACCTCCACTGACTTTACAATAGCAGAAGTAAGTCAAAACACCCACACCTGTAAGTTGGATGCCTGGTCCTTTTACATAACACTCGTGCTGCTAAATGTATGTTCAGCTGAGCGTGACTAACACAGGCGGTCAGTAGACGTGCACAGACGAAGCTAGAAAGACGTCTGTCAAAGATGTCGGAATAGTTGATTGATGTCAATTCAAACCCCTCCTCACACTAACAGCACATGGTCAATTAGCCTGGGCGAGATACTGGCACAACATGGGACATGTAATGACCACACTAGAACCCTGTCCAGCATGAGGCACAGTGTTAACCACACCAAAGCCCTGCCCGTCATGGGTCACAGTGCTGACCATATTAGAGCCCTGCCCAAAATGGAGGAATGCCATGGCCACACGGGAGCCCTGTCCAACATGGGTAACTATGCTGACCACACTACAGACGTGCCCAACATCGGGCACAGTGCTGACCACACTAGAACCCTGCCCAGCATGGGGCACCATGCTGACAACACTGGAACACTACCCAGCATAGGGCACCATGCTGACCACACGAGAACCCTACCCAGCAAATGGGAACGGAGCTGACCACACTAGAACCCTGCCCAGCATGGAGCACCGTGCTGACCACACACGAACCCCACCCAGCAAATGGGAACGGTGCTGACCACACACGAACCCTACCCAGCATCGGGCACCATGCTGACCACACTAGAACACAGCCCAGCATGGGGCACTGTGCTGACCTCACTAACGCCCAGCCCAGCATGGGGCAATGTGCTGGCCAAACTAGAGTCCTGCCCTGAATGGGTCACTGTGCTGATCACACGACAGTCCTGTCCAGCATGGGGCACTGTGCTGACCACACTAGAGCCCTGCCAAGCATGGGGCAATGTGCTGGCCAAACTAGAGTCCTGCCCTGAATGGGTCACTGTGCTGATCACACGACAGTCCTGTCCAGCATGGGGCACTGTGCTGACCACACTAGAGCCCTGTGCAGCATGAGGCACTGTGCTGATCACACTACAATCCTGTCCAGCATGGGGCACTGTGCTGACCACACTAGAGCCCTGTACAGCATGGGGCACTGTGCTGATCACACTGCAGTCCTGCACAGCATGGGGCACTGTGCTGACCACACGAGAGCCCTGTGCAGCATGAGGCACTGTGCTGATCACACGACAATCCTGTCCAGCATGGGGCACTGTGCTGACCACACTAGAGCCCTGTACAGCATGGGGCACTGTGCTGATCACACGACAGTCCTGTCCAGCATCGGGCACATTGCTAACCACACTAGAGCCCTGGCTAGCATGGGGCACTATGCTGACCACACTAAAGTCCTGTCCAGAATGGGGCACAGTGCTGACCACACTGGATCCCTGTCCAGCATGGGGCACTGTGCTGACAACACTCGAGCCCTGTCCAGCATAGGGCACTGTGCTGACGTCACTCCAGTCCTGTCCAGCATGGGGCACTGTGCTGATCACACTACAGTCCTGTCCAGCATGAGGCACTGTGCTGATCACAGTAGAGCCCTATCCAGCATGGGGTACTGTGCTGAGCACACTACAGTCCTGTCCAGCATGAGGCACTGTGCTGATCACACTACAGTCCTGTCCAGCATGGGGCACTGTGCTCATCACACTACAGTCCTGTCCAGCATGGGGCACTTTGCTCATCACACTAGAGCCCTGTCCAGCATGGGGCACGGTGCTGATCACACTACAGTCCTGTCCAGCATGAGGCACTGTGCTGATCACACTACAGTCCTGGACAGCATGGGGCACTGTGCTGACCACACTGGAGCCCTGTCCAGCATGGGGTACTGTGCTGAGCACACTACAGTCCTGTACAGCATGAGGCACTGTGCTGACCACACAGGAGACCTGTCCAGCATGGGGTACTGTGCTGATCACACTACAGTCCTGTCCAGCATGAGGCACTGTGCTGATCACACTACAGTCCTGTCCAGCACGGGGCACTGTGCTGATCACACTACAGTCCTGTCCAGCATGGGGCACTGTGCTGATCACACTACAGCCCTGTCCAGCATGAGGCAATGTGCTCTTCACACTACAGTCCAGTCCAGCATGAGGCACTGTGCTCATCACACTACAGTCCTGTCCAGCATGGGGCACTTTGCTCATCACACTACAGTCCTGTCCAGCATGGGGCACGGTGCTGATCACACTACAGTCCTGTCCAGCATGAGGCACTGTGCTGATCACACTACAGCCCCGTCCAGCATGGGGCAATGTGCTGATCACGCTACAGTCCAGTCCAGCATGAGGCACAGGGCTGATCACACTACAGTCCTGTCCAGCATGAGGCACTGTGCTGATCACACTACAGTCCTGTCCAGCATGGGGCAATGTGCTGATCACACTACAGTCCTGTCCAGCATGGGGCACTGTGCTGATCACACTACAGTCCTGTCCAGCATGAGGCACTGTGCTGATCACACTACAGTCCTGTCCAGCATGGGGCATTGTGCTGATCACACTAGAGCCCTGTCCAGCATGGGGCACTGTGCTCATCACACTGGAGCCCTGTCCAGCATGGGGTACTGTGCTGATCACACTACAGTCCTGTCCAGCATGGGGCACTGTGCTGATCACACTACAGTCCTGTCCAGCATGGGGCAATGTGCTGATCACACTGCAGTCCTGTCCAGCATGGGGCAATGTGCTGATCACACTACAGTCCTGTCCAGCATGGCGCATTGTGCTGATCACACTAGAGCCCAGTCCAGCATGGGGCATTGTGCTCATCACACTAGAGCCCAGTCCAGCATGGGGCAATGTGCTGATCACACTACAGTCCTGTCCAGCATGGCGCATTGTGCTGATCACACTAGAGCCCTGTCCAGCATGGGGCACTGTGCTCATCACACTAGAGCCCTGTCCAGCATGAGGTACTGTGCTGATCACACTACAGTCCTGTCCAGCATGAGGCAATGTTCCGAAAACAGTACAGTCCTGTCCAGCATGAGGCACTTTGCTGATCACACTAGAGCCCTGTCCAGCATGGGGCACGGTGCTGATCACACTACAGTCCTGTCCAGCATGAGGCACTGTGCTGATGACACTACAGTCCTGTCCAGCATGGGGCACTGTTCTGAAAACAGTACAGTCCTGTCCAGCATGAGGCACTGTGCTGATCACACGACTGTCCTGTACAGCATGGGGCACTGTGCTGACCACACAGGAGCCCGGTCCAGCATGGGGCACTGTGCTGATCACACTACAGACCTGTCCAGCATGAGGCACTGTGCTGATCACAATACAGTCCTGTCCATCATGGGGCACTGTGCTGATCACACTACAGTCCTGTCCAGCATGGGGCACTGTGCTGATCACACTGGAGCCCTGTCCAGCATGAGGCATTGTGCTGAACACACTCGATACCTGTCCAACATGGGGCATTGTGCTGAACACACTAGATCCCTGTCCAGCATGGGGAATTGTGCTGACAACACTAGATCCCTGTCCAGCATGGGGCACTGTGCTGACCATACTAGATCCCTGTCCAACATGGGGCATTGTGCTGACCACACTAGATCCCTGTCGAGCATGGCGCATTGTGCTGACCTCACTAGATCCCTGTCCAGCATGGCGCATTGTGCTGAACACACTAGATCCCTGTCCAGCATGGGGAATTGTGCTGACCATACTAGAGCCCTGTCCAGCATGGGGCACTGTGCTGACCATACTAGATCCCTGTCCAACATGGGGCATTGTGCTGACCACACTAGATCCCTGTCGAGCATGGCGCATTGTGCTGACCTCACTAGATCCCTGTCCAGCATGGCGCATTGTGCTGACCTCACTAGGTCCCTGCCCAGCATGGGGCACTGTGCTGACCACACCAGAGCCCTGCCCAGCATGGGGCACTGTGCTGACCACACCAGAGCCCTGCCCAGCATGGGGCACTGTGCTGACCACACCAGATTCCTGTCCAACATGGGGCTCTGTGCTGACCATGCTAGAGCCCTGCACATCATGGGGGACTTTCATGGGCACACTTGCGCACTGTTCAACATGGGGCATTGTGCTGATCACACTGGAGCCCTACACAGCATGGGGCATTGTGATCACCCCACTAGACTTCTGCCCAGCATGGGGCACTGTGCTGAACTCAATAGATCCCTGTCAAATATGGGGCACTGTGCTGAACACACTGGATCCCTGTCCAACATGGGGCACTGTGCTGACCACGCTAGACCCCTGTCCAATATGGGGCACTGTGCTGACCATACTAGATCCCTGTCCAACATGGGGCAGTGTGCTGACCGCACTAGATCCCTGTCCAACATGGGGCACTGTGCTGACCACTCAAATCCCTGTCCGAAATGGGGCACTGTGCAGACCACACTACATCCCTATCCAACATGGGGCACTGTGCTGAACATACAAGATGCCTGTCCAATATGGGGCACTGTGCTGACCACACGAGATCACCGTCTAACATGGGGCACTGTGCTGACCACACTAGATCCGTGTCCAACATGGGGCACTGTGCTGACCACACTAGATCCGTGTCCAACATGGGGCACTGTGCTGACCATACCAGAGCGCTGCACAGCATGGGGGACTCTCATAGGCACACTGGCGCCCTGTGCTGATCACACTCGAGCCCTACCCAGCATGGGGCATTGTGCTGACCACACTAGATCCCTGTCCAGTATGGGGCACTGTGCTGACCACAATAAAATCTTTCCAGCATGGGGCACTATGCTGACCACACTAGATCCCTGTCCAGTATGGGGCACTGTGCTGACCACAATAGAATCTTTCCAGCATGGGGCACTGTGCTGACCACACTAGCGTCTTTCCAGCATGGGGCACCGTGCTGACCACTCTAGAGCACTGTAAAGCATGGGGCACTGTGCTGACCACACTAGAACCCTGCCCAGCATGGGGCTCTGTGCTGACCACACGAGAGTCTTTCCAGCATGGGGCACTGTGCAGACCACACTAGCGTCTTTCCAGCATGGGGCACTGTCCTGACCACATTTGATCCCTTCCTAGCATGGGGCGCTGTGCTGACCTCTCTGGTGCACTGTAAAGCATGGGGCACTGTGCTGACCACACTGGAGTCCTGCCGATCATGGAGCACTGTGCTGACCACACTAGAACCCTGCCCAGCATGGTGCACTGTTCTGACCACATTAGATCCCTTCCCAGCATGCGGCACTTTGCTGACCACATTAGATCCCTTCCCAGCATGGGGCACAGTGCTGACCACTCTCGAGTCCGTCCAGCATGGGGCACTGTGCTGACCACTCTCGAGTCCGTCCAGCATGGGGCACTGTGCTGACCACACCTGAATCCTGCCCAGCATGTTGCACTGTGCAGACCACAATATAGCGCTGCCCTGAATGCGTTACAGTGCTGATCACACTAGGGTCTTGTCCAGCATGGGGCACGGTGCTGACCACATTAGATCTCTTCCCAGCATGCGACACTATGCTAACCACACTAGAGCCCTGCCCAGCATGGGGCACTGTGCTGATCACACTAGTGCACTGTCCAGCATGGGGCACTGTGCTGACCACATTCGATCCCTTCCCAGCATTGGGCACTGTGTTGACCACACTTGACTCCTGCCCAGCATGGGTTACAGTGCTGACCATACTAGAATCTTGTCCAGCATGGGGCACTGTGCTGACTGTACGAGAGCCCTGCCCGGTATGGGGCGCTGTGCAGTTTCAGCAGCAGATGGACTGAGACAGGGATGAAGTTGGCGATGTTACCGAGGTGGAAATAGACGGTTGTAATGATATCCTGAAAATGAGGTTAAATCTCATGTTGTGGTCAAATGTGACACCAAGGTTGCAAACAGACTGTTTGAATCTCAGACTGTTACCAGGGAGAGGGATGGAATCAATAGCAAGGGAACAGAGTTGGAGTGGGGAGTCCAAACAATGGCTTCAGTCTTCCCAATATTTAATTGGAGGAAATTTCTGCTCATCCAGTACTGGATGTCGGATAATCAGTCTGATAATTAAACAACAGTGGAGAAGAGGAGATAGGTGATGGTGAAGTAAACTTTATGGAGGTCTTTGATGAAACAATGGAGAGGTTTGATGAGGGTGGTGTGATTGAAGTTATATTTATATGGACTTTCAACTGTGTTTGATCAAGTGTCATTCAATAGACAGCTTAACGAAACTGAACCCTATGGATTAAAGGGGCAATGACAGTGTTTTTTTTAATTCATTCACGGGATGTGGGCGTCGCTGGCCAGGCCAGCATTTATTACCCATCCCTAATTGTCCTTGAGAAGGTGGTGGTGAGCTGCCTTCTTCAACCGCTGCAGACCATGTGGGGTAGGTAAACCAACAGTGCTGTTAGGATTTTGACCCAGTGACAGTGAAGGAATGGCGATATAGTTCCAAGTCAGCATGATGTGTGACTTGGAGGGGAACTTGCAGGTGGTGGTGTTTCCATGTATTTGCTGCCCTTGTCCTTCTAGTTCGTAGAGGTCGCGGGTTTGGAAGGTGCTGTCTAAGGAGCCTTGGTGCATTGCTGCAATGCATCTTGTAGATGGTACACATTGCTGCCACTGTGCGTCAGTGGTGGAGGGAGTGAATGTTTGTAGATGGGGTGCCAATCAAGCGGGCTGCTTTGTCCTGGATGGTGTTAAGCTTCTTGAGTGTTGTTGGAGCTTCACCCATCCAGACAAGTGGAGAGTATTCCATCACACTCCTGACTTGTGCCTTGTAGATTGTGGACAGGCTTTGGGGAGTCAGGAGGTGAGTTACTCGCCTCAGGATTCCTAGCCTCTGACCTGCTCTTGTAGCCACGGTATTTATATTAGAACATTAGAACATTACAGCGCAGTACAGGCCCTTCGGCCCTCGATGTTGCGCCGACCTGTGAAACCATCTGACCTACACTATTCCATTTTCATCCATATGTCTATCCAATGACCACTTAAATGCCCTTAAAGTTGGCGAGTCTACTACTGTTGCAGGCAGGGCGTTCCACGCCCCTCCTACTCTCTGCTACTGGCTACTCCAGTTCAGTTTCTGGTCAATGGTAGTCCCTAGGATGTTGATGCTGGGGCATTCAGCGATGGTAATGCCATTGAATATCAAGGGGAGATGGTTAGATTCTCTCTTGTTGGAGATGGTCATTGCCTGGCACTTGTGTGGCACGAATGTTACTTGCCACTTATCAGCCCAAGCCTAGATGTTGTTCAGGTCTTGCTGCATTTCTGCACGGACTGCTTCAGTATCTGAGGAGTCAGGAATGGTGCTGAACATTGTGCAATCATCAGCAAACATCCCGACTTCTGACCTTATGATTGAAGGTCATTGATGAAGCAGCTGAGGATGGTTGGGCATAGGACACTACCCTGAGGAACTCCTGCAGTGATGTCCTGGAGCTCAGATGATTGACCTCCAACAACCACAACCATCTTCCTTTGCGCTAGGTATGACTCCAGCCAGCGGAGGGTTTTCCCCCTGATTCCCATTGACCTAAGTTTTGCTCGGGCTTCTTGATGCCATACTCGGTCAAATGCTGGCTTGGTGTCAAGGGCAGTCACTCTCCCCTCACCTCTTGTGTTCAGCTCTTTTGTCCATGTTTGAACCAAGTCTGTAATAAGGTCAGGAGCTGAGTGGTCCTGGCAGAACCCAAACTGAGCGTCAGTGAGCAGGTTGTTGCTAAGCAAGTGCCGCTTGATGTGACTGTTGATGACACCTTCCATCACTTTACTGATGATTGAGAGGAGGATAATGGGGCGGTAATTGGCCGGGTTGGATTTGTTCTGCTTTTTGTGTATAGGAAATACCTGGGCAATATTCCACATTGCAGGGTAGATGCCAGTGTTGTAGCTGTACTGGAACAGCTTGGCTAGGGGTGCTGCAAATTCTGGAGCACAGGTCTTCAATACTATTGCCGGAATGTTGTCAGGCCCCACAGCTTTTGCAGTATCCAGTGACTACAGTCGTTTCTTGTTATCACGTGGGTGAATCGAATTGGCTGAAGTTTGGTATCTGTGATGCTGGGGACTTCAGGAGGAGGCCGAGATGGATCATCAGCTCGGCACTTCTGGCTGAAGATTGTTGCAAATGTTCAGCCTTATCTTTCACACTGATGTTCTGGGCTCTCTCATCATTGAGGATGGGGATATTTGTGGAGGCACCTCCTCCAGTTAGTTGTATAATTGTCCACCACCATTCATGGCTGGATGTGGTAGGACTGCAGAGTTTAGATCTGATCCGCTGGTTATTGGATCGCTTAGCTCTGTCTATCGCATGCTGCTTACCCAGTTTGGCATGCAAGTAGTCCTGGGTTGTAGCTTCACTAGCTTGACACCTCATTTTGAGATATGCTTGGTGCTGCTCCTGGCATGCCCTCCTGCACTCTTCATTGAACCAGGGTTGGTCTCCTGGCTTGATGGTAATGGTAGAGTAGGGGATATGCCGGGCCATGAGGTTACATATTGTGGTTGAGTACAATTCTGTTGCTGCTGATGGCCCACAGCGCCTCATGGATGCCCAGTTTTGCATTGCTAGATCCGTTCGAAATCTATCCCATTCAGCATGATGATAGTGCCACACAACACGATGGACGGTATCCTCAATGTGAAGGCGGGACTTCGTCTCCACAAGGACTGTGCAGTGGTCACTCCTACCAATACTGTCATGGACAGATGCATCCGTGGCAGGCAGATTGGTGAGGACGAGGTCGAGTATGTTGTTCCCTCGTGTTGGTTCCCCCACCACCTGCCGCAGACCCAGTCTAGCAGCCATGTCCTTTAGGACTCGGCCAGCTCGGTCAGTAGTGGTGCTACCGAGCCACTCATGGTGATGGACATTGAATTCCCCCACTCAGAGTACATTTTGTGCCCTTGCCACCCTCAGTGCTCCCTCCAAGTGCTGTTCAACATGGGGGAGTACTGAGTCATCAGCTGAGGGAGAGCGGTAGGTGGTAATCAGTAGGAGGTTACCTTGCCCATATTTGACCTGATCCCAGGAGATTTCATGAGGTCCGGAGTCGATGTTGAGGACTCCCAGGGCAACTCCCTCCCTACTGTATACCACTGTGCCACCACCTCTGCTGCGTCTGTCCTGCCGGTGGGACAGGACGTACCCGGGATATTGTCTGTAAGGTATGATTCCGTGAGTACGACTATGTCAGGCTGTTGCTTGACTAGTCTGTGGGCAGCTCTCCCAACTTTGGTACAAGCCCCCAGATGTTAGTAAGGAGGACTTTGCAGGGTCGACAGGGCTGGGTTTGCCGTTGTCGTTTCCGGTGCCTCGGTCGATGCCGGGTGGTCCGTCCAGTTTCATTCCTTTTTATAGACTTTGTAGCGGTTAGTTACAACTGAGTGGCTTGCTAGACCATTTCAGAGGGCATGTTAGAGGTAACCACATTGCTGTGGGTCTGGAGTCACATATAGGCCAGACCAGGTAAGGACATCAGATTTCCTTCCCTAAAGGACATTAGTGAACCAGATGGGTTTTTACAACAATCGACAATGGTTTCATGGCCATCTTTAGACTAGTTTTAATTCCAGATTTTTTTTTATTACTTTCAAATTCCACCTTCTGCTGTGGTGGGATTCGAACCCATGTCCCCAGAGGAATACCCTGGGTCTCTGGTTACTAGTCCAGTGTCAATATAACATTGGCTAATGAAGAGTAAACAGAGAGAAGTGGTGAAAGGTTGTTGTTCAGACTCGATGGTAGTATACAGTGGTGTTCCTCAGCTGGGCTGCGAAGTGGCAGATGGAGTTCAAACTGGAAAAGTGTGAAGTGATTCATTTTGGAAGGTCGAATTTGAATGCGGAATACAGGCTTAAAGATAGGATTCTTGGTAGTGTGGAGGAACAGAGGGATCTTGGGGTCCATGTCCATAGATCGCTCAAAGTTGCCACCCAAGTTGATAGGGTTGTTAAGAAGGCGCATGGTGTGTTGGCTTTCATTAACAGGGGGATTGCGTTCAAGAGCCGCGAGGTTATGCTGCAGCTCTGTAAGGTTCAACCACACTTGGAATATTGTGTTCAGTTCTGGTCGCCTCCTTATAGGAAGGATGTGGAAGCTTTAGAGAGTGTGCAGAGGAGATTTACAAGGATGCTGCCTGGACTGGAGGGCATGTCCTACGTAGAAAGATTGAGGGAGCTATGGCTTTTCTCATTGGAGCGAGGAAGGATGAGAGGTGACTTGAAAGAGATGATGAGAGGCATAGATCGAGTGGATAGTCAGAGACTTTTTCCCAGGGTGGAAAGGGCTATCACCAGGGGGCATAATCTTAAGATGATTGGAGGAAGGTTTCAGGGAGATGTCAGAGGTAGGTTCTTTACACAGAGAGTGGTGGGTGCGTGGAATGTGCTGCCAGTGGTGGTAGTCGAAGCAGATACGTTAGGGGCATTTAAGCGACTCTTGGATAGGTACATGGATGATAGTAGAATGAGGGGTAGGTAGTTAGTTTGATCTTAGAGTAGGTTAAAGTTTCGGCACAACATTGTGGGCTGAAGGGCCTGTACTGTGCTGTACAGTTCTATGTTCTATGTTCTATGTTCTATGTTCGGTATTGGGACCACTGCTCTCTTTGCGCTTGGAAAACCCAGGGTGGGGAGGGCAGAGCCCCCTCCTCCTCCCTCTTTACTGAGCTTCCCCTCTCTGCAGCCTCTGCTCCATCTGTTGGTCATGTTTCAGACCCAGAGACACTGTAACTGCAGTCCCCATACCTTGACCAGAGTTGGGTCAACAAATCCTCTGTCGTCCCTGAATATCTGCAGCAGCTCACAACACAACCTCCAGAAAACCATCCACAGCACCTCCACTAACTTTACAATGGCAGAAATAAGTCAAAAGCCCCTCACCTGTAAGTTGAGTGCAAACGTACACACATACGAATGAGGAGCAGAAGTAGGCCATTCGGCCCCTCGAGCCTGCTCTGAAATTCAATAATAACATGGCTGATCTGGTTGTGTTTTGAATTCTAACTCCCATCTTACCCTGATAACCTTTCATTCTCTTGACTAACAAGAATCTTTCTCCCTCCACTTTTAAAATATTTCATGACCCCCATCTCCACCACCTTCTGTGGCAGAGAGTTCCAAAGTCACACAAACCTCTGAGAGAAAAATGTTCTCCTCATCTCTGTCCTGAAGGGGCGACCCATAATTTCAAAACAGTGCCCCAAAGTTCTCGACTCGCCCACAAGAGGAAACATCCTTTCCACTTCCACCTTGTCAAGACCTTTCAGATTCTTGTAAACCTCAATCAAGTCTCCCCTCACTCTTCTAAACTCCAGTGAAAACAAGCCTGTCTGTCCAACCTTTCCTCATAAGACAACCCGCTCATTCCTATTATGACTCTAGTAAACTACCTCTGAACCGCCTCTAAAGTATTCACATCCTCCAGTAAATAAGGAGACCAAAACTACAGACAGTATTCGAGATGTGGTCTCAGCAATGCCCTGTATAACTGAAGCATCACATGCTGACTTTTATTTTCAATTCCTCTTGTCATGAAGGATAGCATTCCATTCGCCTTCTTTATTACTTGCTGTACCTACCTACTAACTGTTTGTGACTCATGCATTAGAACACCTAGATCCCTAAGCACCTCGGAATTTTGCAGCGTCCTACCAAAGTGAACAACTTCACATTTTCTCACATTATACTCCATCTGTGAGATTGTTTTCCCACTCATGCAACCTATCTTTATCGGTCTGCAACCTCCTTATGTCCTCTTCACAACATACTTTCCTATCTATCTTTGTGCCACCTGCAAATTTAGCTACCATGCCATCGCTTCCCTCATCTAAGTCATTAATATAAATTGTAAAAAGTTGAGGCCCCCTGCACAGACCCCTGATGGACTCCACTTGTCACATCCTGCTAATCTGAAAATGACCCATTTATGCAGACCCTCTGTTTGCTGCAGCTGGCTAATCTTCGATCCAAGCTAATATGTTACCCCCTACACATGAGCTCCTACTTTGCACAATCACCTTTTATGTGACATCTAGTCTAATGCCTTCTGGAAATCCAAGCGCAGTGGTTCAAAGGGCTCCCCTTTATCCATATTGCATGTTACTCCTTCAAAGAACTTCAATAAATTAGTTCAGGATGATTTCCCTTTCACAAAACCATGCTGTCTATTCGCGATTACCTTGAGTTTTTCTTAAGTGCCCAGCGAAAGCCTCCTTAATGATCGATTCTAACACCTTCCCCATAACAGATGTCAAGCTAACTAACATATAGTTGCCTGTTTTCTGCCTCCCCCTCTTCTTGAATAGAGGGGTTATATTTGCTACTTTCCAGTCAGATGGAATCTTTCCAGAGTCTAGCGAATTTTGAAAAAATAACACCCACACATCTACTACCTCATTAGCCACATCTTTTCAGACCCTAGGATGAAGTCCATCAGGACCCGGGGACTTGTCAGCCCGCAACTCCATAAGTTTGCTCAGTAAAGATTCCCTGGTGATTGTATTTTCACAAAGGTCCTCTCTTCCTTCCACCTCCTGATTTACAGCTATTACTGGCATGTTTCGTGCATCCTCTATAGTGAAGACCGAAGCAAAATATTTGTTCATTGCATCCACCGTTTCCTTATTATCTACTACTAACTTTGCATTCTCACTGTCCAGACGAGGAACACTCTCTTTACTTATTCTTGTCCTTTTTAAATACCTGTAGAAACTCTTGCTATCCATTTTTACATTTCTCGCTAGCTTCCTCTCATACTCTAATGTATTTCTCCTGATTAACCCTTTAGTCATTGTCTGCTGTTCTTTATATTCTGACCAATCATTAGAACTGCCACTCATTTCTGCACAATGATATGCCTTTAACTTCAGTGTCATGTTTTCCTTAACTTCGTTAGTTAACCGCAGACGGTGGGTCCTTCCCCTTATAGTAGGAATATACTTATTCTGGAGTATTTTGAAATATCCCCATAAATTTCTGCCACTGCTTCTCTAATTATCTACCTCCAAGCCTAGTAACCCAGTTCACTTCAGCTAGCTCAGTTTTCATGCCCAAATACTTTCCCTTATTCAAGTTTAAAATACTAGTCTTAGACCCACTCTTCTCACTTTCAAACTGGATGTAAAATTCAGTCACAGTGTGGTCGCTGCTACCTAGAGGTGCTTTTACTCTGAGGTCATTAATTAATCCTGTCACATTACACTATATAAAAACTAATTTAACCTGCTCTCTGATTGTGTCTGGAACGTGGGGCTCTAAGAAACTATCCCTAAAACATTCTATGCACTCCTCATCCAGGCTATTATTCCAAATATGATTTTTCCAGTTTATATGTAGATTAAAATCATCCATGATTATTGCCGGACCTCTATCATAAGCAAACGATATTTCTTCTTGTATAATATGTTTTATATTGCGATTACTGTTAGGAGACCTGTAGACCACTCCCACTGGGCACTTCTTTCCCCTGCTAATCCTCATCTCCACCCAAACCGATTCGACACCCTGATCTCCTGTACCAAGTTGATCTCGAACTACTGCACCAATACCATCCTTAATTAACAGTGCTACCCCTCCACCTTTACCTAGCTTCCTATTCTTCTTGAATGTCATATACCCCTCAATATTCTGGACCAGGATGCCTGGTCCTTTTAAAAAACACTAGAAGGGTTTATTCATGCTTCTGAATGTATCTTCAGCTGTGAGTGAGTAACACAGGCGGTCAGTGGCCATGCACAGACCAAGTTTCAAAGGCGTACATCAAAGCTGCTGGAATGGGACATTGACGTCACTTCAAACCCCTCCTCAGACTAACAGCAAATGCACAGTATACACAGGCTACATCCCTGCACAGCATGGGGCACTGTGCTGGCCATACTAAAAGTGGTCGCCTGTTCCATTCACATCATTTTACAGATCCAGGTTTCTGTAGTATTGGCACCAGTGGTGCCATAGAGTAAAAATCACAGCCGGAGGAGAAAGGGAGGGTAAAGCAAATCACTTTCAAAAGGGAATTGGAAAAAAAGCCTCAAAGGCATAAGATTACAAAAATATGAGACTGGAGAGGGGAATGGGATTAATTGGAGGGGTGAGGCCATGGAGTGATTTAAACACAAGAATGAGAATGTAAAAATTAAGGTGCTGCCAGACCAGGAAGAAACGTAGTTCAGTGAGCACAGGGGTGATGGGTGATCGGGATTTGCTGTGAGTTTGGATACAGGCAGCAGAGTTCTGGAAGGGCTGTGGTTTATGGAGGTTTATAATTGGGAGGGTGTCAAGGATAGAATTGGAATAGTCAAGTGTGGATTTAAGAAAGGCATAGATGAGTATTTATTCAGCAGATGGGCTGAGGCAGAGGTGGAGACGAGTGATATTACAGAGGTGGTTGTAGGCAGGGTGGGTGATGGAGAGAATATGGAGATGAACTCAGCTCAGAGTCAACTGGATGCCAGAGGTCGCAAACAGTCTATTTCAGCCTCAGACATTGGTCAGTGAGGGGAATGCAGATGGTGGATAGGGAATGGAGTTTGTGACAGTGACTGAATGCAATGTCTTTGGACTTCCCAAGATTTACATGACAAGAACATTAAATCAGTGAAATATGATTTATAGTTCTAAACGTTGAATAAAGAGACTTACCAGGGACACCAACAATAGCGAGGATGGGATAATAAATCGTTTGAATCATCTTCAGTGCATAATAGATCCGATCATCTAATGTTAGCCAAAAATAATTTGCAGAAACTGGGCCAAACCAAGAGGAGAAACTCCTGCTTCCCATTGTAGTAACATCCCAATCTAATGTTCTCAGATTCTGATCGACCCTCTCTCTCTCTCTCGAACTGCTGATCCTGAAAGTGCCGGGAAGCTGCTGGGAATAACACATTGACAGGGGTCCTGTATTAGTAGAAGCTGGAAACCCTCCAGTGACAAATGTGGGGTCCATGGTGACTGACATTAGTAACAGTAACTGAACAAACAAGTTCAGTTAACCCCTTACAATCCACCAATTTTTGCCCTGCCCTGCCTGCAGCAGTAGTAGACTCGCCAACCTTAAGGGCATTTAAGTGGTCATTGGTTAGACATATGGATGAAAATGGAATAGTGTAGGTCAGATGGTTTCACAGGTCGGCGCAACATCGAGGGCTGAAGGGCCTGTACTGCGCTGTAATGTTCTAATTCTAATTCTAATAAAGTAGAACATGTCTGAATTGGATGTGTGGGGGGTGCTGAGGGAAGGAACTGGCCAGAATCTTCCAACCCTCCTTGGGTATGAGACTGGTGCCAGAGACAGGAGGGTTCTAAATGTTACACTCTGTTTTAAAAAAGGAGAGATGCGGTAAACCGTGTAATTACTGACCAGTCAGTCTAACGTCGCTGGTGGGAAATTTCTGGAGTTCACAGCCCAGGACAAAAGCATTCGTTGCTTGAAAAAAAACACCAGACAATGAATGGACGGAAGCAGGGATATGGTAATGACAAATCATGTCTAGCAAAGCTCAACAACAGCAACTTACATTTCTTGGTCAAAGCAGAATGTCTTAAGTAGTGGTTTAAGGGAGGAAAGTGAGGCATAGAAGCAGTGACAGTGGTATAATGACGATGTCACTGTACTAGAATCCCAGAGGTGCAGGCTGATGCCCTCGGTTCAAATCCCACTATGGCAGCTGGTGGGAATTAAAATTCAATCAATTAATAATTTCAACTGATTAATAAAAATCTGGAAATGAAAACTATTCTCAGTAATGTTGTCACGAATCTATCATTGACTGGTGTAAAAACCGATCGGATTTACTAATGTCCACTAGGGAAGAAAATCTGCTGTCCTTACCTGATCTGGCCTACATCTGACTCCAGACCCACAGCAATGTGGTTGACTCTGAACTGCCTTGTGAAATGTCCAAACAAGTCACTCAATTGTCAGGGCGATTAGCGATGGGAACAAATGCTGGCCTTGCCAGCGAAGCCCACATCTCACACAATAATAACAAAAAGTGGTGTAGGGAGGGAATTCCAGAGCTTTGGGCCTCGGCAGCTGAAGACCTGGCTGGCAGTGGTGCAATGATGAAAATCAAGCATACACAAGAGCCCAGGTTTAGAGGAGTGCAGATATCTTGGAGGGTTGTGGGGCTGGTAGAAAATACAGAGATAAGGAGGGGTGAGATAATGGAGAGAGTTGGAAACACGGTTGAGAGTTTCAAAATCAAGACATGGCCTGACTGGAAGCTGATGTACGTCAGTGATTGGGAACGGGACTTGGTGCGGGTTAACACAAGAGCAGCAGAGTTTGGATGACCTCAAGTTTACAGAGAGTAGAATGTGTGAGACAAGCCACGAGTGTGTTAAAATCTGGAATAGAAAGCTAGTCTCAGTCATGGCGCCATGAAACTATTAGCGATTTTTTTTATTAAACACCATCTGATTCACTAATGTCCTTTAGAGAATGAAATCTGCCGTCCTTTCCTCGTCTAGCCTACATGTGACTCCAGACTCACAGCAATGTCATTGACTCGCAACTGCCCTCTGAAAGGGCCTAGCATCTCACTCTGTTTAGGGATTTGAAAAGAAGGCTGAGCGTTTTACAATTGAGGAGTTGCTGGCCAGGATCCAATGTAGGTCAATGAGTACAGAGGGTGATGGGTGAATAGGAATTGGTGTGAGTTAGGCAGCAGTGTTTTGGATCACCTCAAGTTTATGGAGGGTAGGATGTGGGAGAACAGCCAGGAGTGTGTTGGAATAGTCAAGTCTACAGGTAACACAGGCAAGGGGGTGCGGGGGGCGGGTGGTGTTTTATCAGCAGAAGAGCTGAGAGACGGGCAAAGCTGGCTGAAGATACGGAGGTGGAAATAGGCTGTTTTAGTGATAGTGTGAATATTTAGCAGGAAGCTCATTGTAGGGTCAACTATGACATCACTTTGTGAACAGTTTGGTTTAGTCTCAAAGAGTTGGCAAGTAGAGGGATGGAGTCTGTTGCTAGGAAATGTTTGATGTGGGGTTTGAAAACAGTGGCTTCATTCTTCCTAAGATTTAATTGGCATGGCAGATATGTTAGGTGATACTTTGTGGGAAGATTTTGTTGATATTATTTATTCATGGATTGTGGGTGTCGCTGGCTGGGCCAGCATTTATTGCCCATACCTAAATTGCCCTTGAGAAGGTGATGGTGAGCTGCATGTGGATGAATGCGGAGAGATAATACAAGATAAAT
The DNA here is from genome assembly GCF_036365525.1 of Heterodontus francisci. NCBI lineage: Eukaryota > Metazoa > Chordata > Chondrichthyes > Heterodontiformes > Heterodontidae > Heterodontus > Heterodontus francisci. The sequence goes on from NW_027140332.1 coordinate 509,906, forward strand.
GACACAACTTTAAAGGTGGTGAGAATAACAGAGAGACATGGGGTGTTTGTGTACAATCTTTGACGTTAGCTGGACAGGTTAACAAACAGCTAACGAAGCAAATAGATTCCTAGGCTTTATTAATACTGACACAGAGTAGAATAGTCAGGATGTTATGTTACACCTATAGAAAAGACGAGTCCGGCTCCACCTGGAGTATTGTGTCCAATATGGGAACCACACTTTAGGAAGGACAGGAAACGTTTGGAGAGGAGACAGAAGAGTTTTACTGGAACTTTTCCAGGGATGAGGGATTACAGTTATGTAGCTGGGATTGTTTACCTCAGAGCAGTGAAATTTAAAAGAAGATCTGATAGAGATGTTTAACATTATGAAGGATTTAGATAAATTAAATAAAGTGAAACCGTTTCCAATGTGTGAGGAGCCATTAACCAGAGGACACAGATTTACGGTGATTGGAAAAAAGAAGCAGAGGTGACACGAGGATTTTTTTTAGACAATGGGTGTTTGGGATTTGCAATGTATTGTTTGATAGGCTGAAGGAAACAGATTCAACAGTAGATTCCAAAAGGGAAATGCATAAATATCTTAAGGAGAATAAAAGGAAGGATCTGGGAAAGAGCCAGGGTGTGGGACGAACTGGAAGCTTTTCAAAAGGGCCAGCACAGAATAAATGGACCAAATGGTCTCATTCAATGCAATGCTATTCTGTGTTTCTATGATTGCTCCTGCCTGCATTTTCTCAATACCCCTATTCTTTCAACATGCGTTTGATAAAGTACCACATAACAGCAGTGTTACCAAATGAGAAACACTTGGGATTAAAGGACCAATGTCAGCCGTGGCTCAGTTTGTAGCACTCTCCCCGTTCAGTCACAAGCTTGTAGGATCAAGGGTCACTGCAGGTCTTGATGACAAGAATCAAGGCTGACACTGCAATGCAGTACTGAGGGAGTGTCGCACTGTCAGATGTGCCGTCTTTCGAATGAAACGTTAAACCAAGGCCACATCTGCCCTCTCAGATGGATGTTAAATATCCCATCGCTCTGTGTAGAAGCAGAGCGGGGGAATTATTCCCGCTTTCCTGGTCAATATGTATCCTTCAATCAACATCACAAAAACAGATCTGATCATTATCACATTGCTTCCCCTCTCGGCAGCCTCTGCTCCATTTGTTGGTCATGTTACTGACCCAGAGACACTGTAACTACAGTCCCCCTATATCGTCCACATTTGGGTCACCAAATCCTCTGTCCTCCCTGAATATCTGCAGCAGCTCACAACACAACCTCCAGAAAACCATCCACAGCACCTCCACTAACTTTACAATAGCAGAAGTCAGTCAAATGTCCCTCACCTGTCAGATGGATGCCACGTCCTTTTAAATAACACGAGAGGGGGTTCCTCGTGCTGCTGAATGTATGTTCAGCTGAGCGTGACTAACACAGGCGGTCAATGAACATGCACAGAACAAGTTTCAAAGACGTACAACAAAGTTGCTGGAATGGCTGATTTACACCATATTAAGACCCCTCCTCACGCGACAGACACACACACGTTGCACCCACGCTAGCACCCCGGCCAGCCTGGGTGTCCTGTACAATGTGCTGGATGTGACCGGCTGTGCAGCTCACACCATTTTCTGGATCCAAACTTCCACAGCACCAGTGGAGCTGGACAGATGAAATGTGTGGTCAGGGAGGGAAACAGAGGGAAATAAACTCACTTTAAAAAGGGAATTAGCAAAACACTTTAAGATAAACAAGCTTCAGGAATATTGGAAATGGGCAGGGGACTAGAATAATCAGAGGGGTGATGCCATGGAGGGATTTGATCATATGAGTGAGAATATTAAATTTGAGGTGTGACTGGAGCAAGAGCCAATGTAGGTCAGTGAGCACAAGGATGTTGGGTGAACAGAATTTAATGTAAATTAGAAGATGGCAGCAGAGTTTTAAATTACCACAAGGTTACAGTGAGTAGAATGTGGGAGACCAGCCAAGAGTGTGTTAGAATAGTCAAGCCTCGATGTAACAAAGGCATGGATGAGGGTTTCAGCAGCAGATGAGCTGATGTGACCGCTCTCTTTCCCTCACTCTCTATCTTTTTCTGATTCTCTCTCTGTCGCCCTCACTTGTTCTGCCCCCTCCCCCCCCCCCACCCCCTGCCCTTAGGATCTTATATGTCGCCTTTTACACTTCTAAACTCCAGCTGATGTACGCCTAGCCTCTGCAGCCTTTCCTCATAAGACAGCACACCTATTCCAGGCATTAGTCTAGAAATCCTTCTCTGAACTGCGTCCAACGCATTTACATCCTTCCTTAAATAAGGTGGTCAGTACTGTACACAATACTTCAGATGCAGTTTCATCAATGCCTGTACAACTGAAACATAGCCTCTCTACCTTTGCATTCAACTGCTCTCCCAATAAGCAGTTCTATTAGCTTTCCTAAACACTTGCTGAACCTTCATGCTAACATTTGTGATTCATGAACTAAGACATCCAGATCCCTTTGCATCCCAGAGCTTTGCAGTCTCTCACCATTCAGATATTGTGTTTATTTTTTTTTAATTCTTCCTGCCAATATGGGCAACTTCACATTTCCCCCTATTATACACCATTTGTCATATCTTTTCCCTCTCACTCAACCTATCTACATCCCTTTTTAGCCGCCTTATTTCCTCTGCACAGCGTACTTTCCGACCTATCTTTGTGCCATCAGCAAATTTAGCACCCATACCTTTGGACCCTTCATCCAAGTCATTTATATAAATTGTAAAAGGTTGAGGTCGCAGCACTGATCCCTGTGGCAACCACTCGTTACTTCTTGTATATGTTAATTTTGAAACTAGGGTGTTAAACCTGAACAAGGGAAACTATGAAGGTACGAGGGGCAAATTGGCAATTTAGTGTTGGTAAAGAGGTAGTACTTGAAAGTGTAACTGGATTGAAGGTTGATAAATCCCTGGACCAGATGAGCTACATCACAGAGTGTTGAAGGAGGTGGCAATAGAGATGGTGGATGTATTGGTTGGTATCTTTCAAACTTCTATAGATTCTGGAAGAGACCCTAAAGACTGGAAAGTAGCAAATGTAACCCCACAATTTAAGAAGTGTGGGAGAGGGAGAATGAGAACTACAGACCTGTTAGTTTAACGTCAGTAATAGGAAAAATGTTCGAATCTATTGTAAAAGATGTGATAACTGGACACTTAGAAAATAATGGTAAAATTGGCAGAGTCAACGTGGATTTATGAAAGGGGTATCATGTGCAACAAACCTGTTGAAGTCTTTTGAGGATGTTACTTGCAGCATTACTAAAGGAGAACCAGTGGATGTGGCGTATTTGGATTGACAGAAGGCTTTTGATAAGGTCCCACACAGGAGGTTAGTAAACAAAATTACAACGCATGGGATTGGGAGTAATATACTGGTATGGATTAAGAACTGGTTAACTGGAAGAAAAGAGAGAGTAGGAATAAACGGGTCATTCTCAGGATGGCAGGCACTTACGAGTGGGAGTAACACAAGGATCAGCACAAGGGCCACAGCTGTTCACAATCTATATAAATGATTTGAATGTGGGGATCAAATGTAATATTTACAAATTTGCTGATGATACAAAACTAGGTGGGAAAGTAAGTTGAGAAGAGGATGCAAGGAGGCTTCAAGCGGATTTGGATAGGATAAGTGAACGAACATGAACATGGCAGCTGGAATATATTATGAATAAGTGTCAAGTGATCCACTCCGGTAAAACAGAGACAGAAAGACAGCATATTTTTTGACTGGGGAGAGGTTGGGAAGTGTTGATGTCCAAAGGGACGTGGGTGTCCTTGTTCACGAGTCACTAAAAGCTCGTGTGCAGGTGCACCAATCAGTTTGGAAGGCAAATGGTATGTCGGCTTCCATCTCAAGCGGTTTTGAGTGCAGGAGTAAAGATGTCTGGCTGCAATTGTATACAGCCTTGGTGAGACTGCAACTGGAGTATTGCTTACAGTCTTGGTCTCCTTGTCTAAAGAAGGATATATTTGCCATGCAGGGAGTACAACTGATATTCAGCAGACTATCCCTGGGATGGCAGGATTGTCTTATGAGGAGAGATTGAGAAAACTGGGCCTGTATTCTCTCGAGTTTCAAAAAATGTGAAGTGATCTCAAACAAAATTTTTACTGGGGGTGACGGGGTGGATGCAGATCGGATGTTTCCCCTGGGTGGTGAGTCTTGAACCAGGGGACATAATCTCAGAATAAGGGGTAAGAAATTTAAGACTGAGATGAAGAAGAATTTCTTCACTCAGAGGGAGGTAAATCTTTGGAATTCACCACCACAGAGGCTGTGGAAGATCAACACTGAGCATGTTCAAGACAGAAATCAATGGATTTAGGGAGACAAATCACATCAAGGGATACAGGGATAGCACGGGAAAGTAGCGTTGAGGTAGATGATCAGACATGATCTAGAACAAAGAACAATGAAAATTACAGCACAGGAACAGGCCCTTCGGCCCTCCAAGCCTGCGCCGATCCAGATCCTCCACCTAAACATGTCGCCTATTTTTTTAGTGTCTGTATCTCTTTGCTTCCTGCCCATTCATGTATCTGTCTAGATACATCTTAAAAGACGCTATCGTGCCCGCGTCTTCCTCCTCCGCTGGCAACGCATTCCAGGCACCCACCTCCCTCTGCGTAAAGAGCTTTCCACGCATATCCCCCCTAAACTTTTCCCCTTTCACTTTGAACTCGTGACCCCTAGTAATTGAATCCCCCACTCTGGGAAAAAGCTTCTTGCTATCCACCCAGTCTATACCTCTCATGATTTTGTGTACCTCAATCAGGTCCCCCCTCAACCTCCGTCTTTCTAATGAAAATAATCCTAATCTGCTCAACCTCTCTTCATAGCTAGTGCCCTCCATACCAGGCAACATCCTGGTGAACCTCCTCTGCACCCTCTCCAAAGCATCCACATCCTTTTGGTAATGTGGCGACCAGAACTGCACGCAGTATTCCAAATGTGGCCGAACCAAAATCCTATACAACTGTAACATGACCTGCCAACCCTTGTGCTCAATACCCCGTCCGATGAAGGAAAGCATGCTGTATGCCTTCTTGACCACTCTATTGACCTGCGTTGCCACCTTCAGGGAACAATGGACCTGAACACCCAAATCTCTCTGTCCATCAATTTTTCCCAGGACTTTTCCATTTACTGTATAATTCACTCTTGAATTGGATCTTCCAAAATGCATCACCTCGCATTTGCCCTGATTGAACTCCATCTGCCATTTTTCTGCCCAACTCTCCAATCTATTTATATTCTGCTGTATTCTCTGACAGTCCCCTTCACTATTTCCTACTCCACCAATCTTAGTGTCGTCTGCAAACTTGCTAATCAGACCACCTATACTTTCCTCCAAATCATTAATGTATATCACAAACAACAGTGATCCCAGCACGGATCTCTGTGGAACACCACTGGTCACACGTCTCCATTTTGAGAAACTCCCTTCCACTGCTACTCTCTGTCTCCTGTTGCCCAGCCAGTTCTTTATCCATCTAGCGAGTACACCCTGGACACCATGCGCCTGCACTTTCTCCATCAGCCTACCATGGGGAACCTTATCAAACGCCTTACTGAAGTCCATGTATATGACATCTGCAGCCCTTCCCTCATCAATCAACTTTGTCACTTCCTCAAAGAATTCTATTAAGTTGGTAAGACATGACCTTCCCTGCACAAAACCATGTTGCATATCACTGTTAAGCCCATTTTCTTCCAAATGGGAATAGATCCTATCCCTCAGTCCCTTCTCCAGCAGCTTCCCTACCACTGACGTCAGGCTCACCGGTCTATAATTACCTGGATTTTCCCTGTTACCCTTCTTAAACAAGGGGACAACATTAGCAATTCTCCAGTCCTCCGGGACCTCACCCGTGTTTAAGGATTCTAATTGAATGATGGAGCAGGGTCGATGGGCTGAATGGCCTACTCCTGCTCCTATGTTCCTTCAAACACGTGATTGTTTTCCTTCATTAACTCAAACCTCTCCAAGTTTCTGTTGATTTCTTCTCTAATTATTGTTTGTAAAACATTACTGATGTTCAACTAACTGGTCTGTAATTGCTAGGACTGTGCTCACATCATCATGAAGAAGATGCAGGTTTAAGGTAATTGGCAAAGAACCAGAGGCAAAATGAAGAGAATGTTCTTGCACAGTGAGTTGCCAAATTTAGAGCCCCCCGTTATCTGGAAACATACATAAATCAGATAAAAGAAAGCTTATGACAGGCACAAACAAATAATACTTCAGAAATCTGAGAGGAGTAAAGAAAGTGCAGGGGTGAAGTAAAAAAACGAAATTAGAAAAGCAAAGAGAGGGCATGAAAAAATATTGGCAGGTAAAACCAAGGAAAACCCAAAGATGTTTTATCAGTACATTAAGAATAAAGGGATAACTAAGGAAAGGGGAGGGCCTATCAGAGATGTAAAAGGTAGTTTGTGCGTGGATGCAGAAGATGTTGGCAGGGTCCTTAATGGATTTTATGTCTCCGTCTTCATAAAAGAGAGGGATGATGCAGACATTGTAGTTAAAGAGGAGGAGTGTGAAATATTAGATACAATAAGCATAATGAGAGAGGAAGTACTCGAGGGTTTGAAATCCTTGAACGTGGATAAATCGCCAGGGCCGGATGGATCGTAGCTCAGGCTGTGAAAGGAAGCGAGGGAGGAAATAGTGGATACTCTGAGGATCATCTTCACATTCTCACGAGATACAGGCGAGGCAGTAGACGATTTGGAGGTCTGTGAACATAGTGCCAGTGTTTAAAAATGGTGCGAAGGATAGGCCAAATAATTAGAGTCTGGTCAGTCTGACCTAAAGGCCTGTTACCCGACCCAAACCCGACGTCATATGTCGGGTTCGGGTCGCTCTTCCGGATCCGGCTTTCGGGCTCGGGTTGGGTCCGACACACACAGTACTAACTTTTGATCGGCTGGGAGGAAAAGGGAAGTTGAGTAAGTAAGCATGATAGTTTGAAAAGTCATCCTCAGCTGAGAGTCCGAGATGTCAAGGAGGGAAACGTGCATCTGGACTCCACAGACTCTGAGTCTGCGCAGTGAGAAAGTGAGTGTTTCTTTGATGTCACCGCGCTCATGCTGCAGCTTCCTTCCATTCCATCCAAAAGTGCTAAGTACAGAGAGTGCAATATGGTAGGGTCAGGCTCGGGTCCGATGTTGTTCTGTCAGGATCGGTCGGGTTTTATTTCCAGACCCGAGCAGGCCTTTAGTTGGACATCGGTGGGCAAATTATTCGAATCAATTCTCAGAGCAACGATAAACTGTCATTTACAAAGGCAAAGATTAATCAGGGATAGTCAGCATGGATTTGCTAAGGGAGGGTCTTGTCTTACTAACACAATTAAGTTTTTTGAGGAAGGAGCAAGAAGGATTGATAAAGGTAGTGCAGTGGATGTGGTCTACATGTATTTTAGTAAGGCGTTTGAAAAGGTCCCACATGACAGACTGATCAGAACAGTGAAAGCTCATGAGATACAGGGGAATGTGGCAAGTTGCTTCCAAAATTGGATCAATGTCAGGAAACAAAGGGTAATGGTCGACAGATGTTTCTTGTGAATGGAAAGCGGTGTCTAGTGGCGTTCCCAGGTCTCAGTGTTGGGTCCCTTGCAATTTGTGATGTATATTAATGCTTTGGACTTAAATGTGGGAGGCATGAGTGGAAATTTGCTGATGGCACAAAAATTGGTCATGTAGTTGATAGTGAAGAGGATAGCTGTGGACTCCAGAATGATATCAATGGTTAAATGGTTTGGTTGAGTGGGCGGAAAAGTGGCAAATGGAAGTCAATCTGGGGAACTGTGAGGTAATGCAGTTGGGAAGGGCAAATAAAGCGAAGGAATACACAACAGACAGGAGGATAGTGAAAGGGGTAGAAGAAGTTAGAGACCTTGGAGTGTTTGTCCACAGGTCCCAGAAGGTGGCAAGACAGGTAGACAGAGTGGTGAAGAAGGCATATGGAATGCTTTCCTTTACTGGCCGATATATAGAATACAAAAGTAGGGATGTAATGCTGGAATTGTATAAAACACTGGTTAGGCCACAGCTGGAGTATTGTGGACAGTTCTGGTCACCACATTACAGGAAGGACATAATTGCTTTGGAGAGAGTACAGAGAATATTTTCAAGAATGTTACCAGTGATGGAAAATTGCATCCATGATGAAAGATTGGATCGGCAAAGATTGTTTTCATTAGAACAGAGGAGACTGAGGGGTGACTTGATTGAGGTGTGCAAAATTATGAGGGGGCCCAGATAGAGTAGCCAGGAAGGACATGTTTCCCCTAGCGGGGAGGTCAATTACCAGAGGGCACAGATTTAATTGATTGGTAGATGGATCAGAGGGGACATGAGGAAAAACCTTTTCACCCAGAGGGTGGTGGGTGTCTGGAATTCACTGCCAGGACGGTGGTGGAGGCAAAAACCATCAATTATTTTAAAAGGTACCTGGACCTACACCTGAAGTGCTGCAACTGGCAAGGCCATGGACCAGCGGCTGGAAGATGGGATGAGATTGGGCGGCTAGTTTTTTCAGCCAGCAGAGACACATTGGGCTGAATAGCCTCCTTTTGAGCGTTAACCCTTCCATGGATATTTGGTCCAATCTGTCTGTGGGTGGGATCTGGAATTCACTGCCTGAAAACATGGTGGAATCAGATTCAATAATACCTTTCAAAAGGAAATTTAACAAAAACTTGACAAGGAAAAAAAAAACAATCGGAGTCTGGGGAAAGAGGAGGGAGTGGAACTAATTAGATATCTCTTTCAAAGGGACAGCACTGACCGAATAGCCTCTTTATGTGCTGCATCAATCTCTGATTATATGAACAAGAGACACAGAGAGAGATGGAGAAAGGGTGAAAGAAGGGAGGAAAAATAGAGACAGAGTGAAAGTGAAGCTTGTACCAGTTTTCAGGGGTAGGGATTGTGATTCGTGATCTGCCCGTGCCCATTCCTGTTGAGGCAGGGGACACACAAACTTCCTGCTGCCTCCTCATTTCCATGAATTCTACGTGCTGCCCAGGGTGACACGCACTGCTGTCTGTCTGCAGGCTTAACAGGGACCTAACTGTGTGTGAGGCTGGCACGTGCTTCAGCCAGGATTCAGCTCTTAAAGGTAGTCTGTCCCTCTTAAAGGGAAGCTTTACTGAATCACAGGAGGCTGCTGCTGCTGACTGTGAATGTTGCAATTGGAGACAAGGTAAATGGAAGACTAGGACAGAGAGAGGTCTCTGCTGTTCACGGATGTGGTGTTGGAGGCCTTAGTCACGGAGGTTGACCAGAGGAGAGTGGCCATGTTTCTGTGGGGTGGGGCGGAGACCCTTAAGGAACGTCTTCCGAAGGGAATGGGAGCAGGTGGTCAGGGAGGTCAAATGCAAGAATCTGGCCCCAAGGAACTGGCAGCAGAGCCAGAAGGAGTTTCATGAGCTCACACGGGTGGCCAATGTCAGTGAATTCATCGCCACATGGCATCTCCTACCCCCAACATCACCAACCTCTCACATAGCTCAATGTACCACACCCCCATCACTTAGTTTAAAAGACGTATAGCAAAGCTGCTGGAATGGCTGATTGGTGTCAGATCAGATCCCTCTGCACACTACCAGCACATACTTGGTGAACAGGGACTGGAGCCCTGTTTAGCATGCAGCACTGAAAGTGACTGGCAGCTCAGCCCATACCATTTTATGGATCCACACTTCCATGGCGTTGGGCCCAGTGACACTGCAGAGCTGAGAATACCTGCCATAGACAGATACAGAGGGAAAGAAGCCTTCTTTTAAATCGGAATTGAAGAAAAAACTTGAAGGCAGGAATATGGGAATGGACAGGGCAATGGGACTAATTGAGGGTGAGATTCAAACACAAGAATGAGAATATTAAATTTAAGGTGCTGCCGGTCCCGGAGCTAATGTAGATCAGTGAGCACAGGGGTGATGGGTGATCAGGATTTGGGGTGATGGGTGATCAGGATTTGGTGTGAATTAGTTGAAAGGCAGCAGAGTTCTGGATGGGCTGTGGTTTATGGAGGTTTATAACTGGGAGGGTGACCAGGATAGAATTGGAATAGTCAAATGTGGATTTAACAGATTTAAAGATTGGTCAAGACAAATGTAGGTCCCTTACCGTCAGAAACAGGGGAATTAATTATGGGGAACAAAGAAATGGCTGACCAACTAAATGCATACTTTGGTTCTGTCTTCACAAAGGAGAATACAAATATCATACCAGAAATGTTGGGGAACATGGGGTTTAGTGAGAGAGGAACTTAAGGAAATCAGTATTAGTAGAGAAATGGTGTTGGGGAAATTGATGGTATTGAAGGCCAATAAATTCCCAGGGCCTGTTAATCTACATCTCAGAGTACTGAAGGAAGTGGTCCTCGAAATAATGGATGCATTGGTGGTCATCTTTCAAGATTCTATAGATTCTGGAACATTTCCTACAGATTGGAATGTAGCTAATGCAACCCCAGGGAGGTTGAGAGAAAGCAGGGAATAATAGACCAGTCAGCCTGTCGTCGGTAGTGGGGAAAGTTCTAGAGTTCATTATCAAAGATTTTATAGCAGAACACTTGTAGAAAAGTGGTAGAATCGGACAGAGTCAGCATGGATTTACGAAAGGGATATCACTCTTGACAAATCAACAAAAATTCTTCGAGGATGTAATCAGTAGAGTTGATGAGGGGGAGCCAGTGGATGTGGTTTATTTGGACTTTCAGAAGGCTTTCATCAAAGTTCCACATAACAGATTAGCGTATAAAATTAAAACGCATGAGATTGGTGCTAGTGTATTGTGATATATAGAAAATTGGTTGGCAGACAGGCAACCCAAGAGTAGGAATAAATGGGTATTTATTCCGAATGGCAGGCAGTCACTAGTGGGGTACCATAGGGATTGGTGATAGGACCCCAGCTATTCACAATATATCTTACTGATTTCGATGAGGGAACTAAATGTAATATCTCCAAATTTGCAGATGACACAAAACAGGGTGGGAGGGTGAGTTGTGAGGAGGATGCAGAGAGGCTTCAGGGTGATTTGGACAAATTGAGTGAGTGGGCTAATGCATGGCAGATGCAGTACAATGTGGATAAATGTGAGATTAATCACTTTGGTAGCAAAAACAGGAAGGCAGATTATTATCTGAATGGCTATAAACTGAGAGAGGGGGATATGCAAGGAGAGCTGGGTGTTCTCGTACACCAGTCACTGAAGGTAAGAATGCAGGTGCAAAGGACAGTAAAGAAGGTAAATGGTATGTTGGCCTTCACAGCGAGCTGATTCGAGTACAGGAGCAGGGATGTCTTATTGCAATTATACATGGCCTTGGTGAGGCTACACCTGGAATATTGTGTGCAGTTTTGGTCTCCTTATCTAAGGAAGGATGTTCTTGCTGTAGGTTTACCAGACTGATTCCCCAGATGGCGGGACTGACGTATGAGGAGAGATTGAGTCGGTTAGGATTATGTTGGCTGGAATTCAGAAGAATGATGGGGGATCACATAGGAACCTATAAAATTCTAACAGGACTTGACAGAACAGATACAGGAAGGATGTCCCCGATGGTGGTGGAGTCCAGAACCAGTGGTCATAGTCTAATGATACAGGGTAAACCTTTCAGGACTGAGATGCGAAATCTCTACACCCAGAGAGTGATGAGTCAGTGGAATTCGCTGCCACAGGAAGCAGTTGAGGCCAAAACATTGCATGTTTTCAAGAAGGAGCTAGATATAGCTCTTAGGATGAAAGAGATCAAAGGATATGGGGGGAAAGCGCAAACAGGTTGCTGAGTTGGACGATCAGCCATGATCATAATGAATGGCGGGGGAGGCTCGAAGGGCCGAATGGCCTACTCCTGCTCCTATTTTATATGTTTCTATGTTAACAAGGGCACAGATGAGGGTTTATGTAGCAGATGAGCTGAGGCAGACGGATGATATTACAGAGCTGGTAATAGGCAGGGCAGGTGATGGAGAGAATAAGGGGTCAGAACTCAGCTCAGGGTTAAATAGAACGCAGAGGATGCAAACTGTCTGGTTCAACCTCAGACATTAGCCAGTTAGGGGTACGTGGTTCATGGACAGAATTTCCGAAGGAGACCGATTGCACGAGCTCCACTGTTCCCAAAATTAAAATTGTCAGAACATTATTTCAGTGAAACGCGGTTTACAGATCACATAGCGGGAAATAGGGACTTCGCAGGGGAAGCAACAGCAGAAAACACGGTAGAGTAAATTACTTGAACTCTAATGCAAGTAGCAATGGTTTATAGAGCTCATAGCTGGAGATAGAGTTTTGCCAGGGATAACAAAAGTAACAAGGAAGGCAGAGTAAATGACAAGAACAGTAATGTTGCTAAACTTGGTTTATAACATTCATAGCTAGATAGAGAGACTTACCATGGATACTGATAATAGCAAGGATGGGATAGTAAATGTGTTGCATAATCTTCAATGCGAGATAGATCCGATACTCTAATGGGAACCGATCATAATTGGCAGAAAGACGGTCAAACTCCCAAATGAAACTCCTGCCCATTGTTGTAACATTCCAGTCTATTGTTCTCAGTGTCTAACACATTGTTGTAACATTCCAATCTATTGTCCTCATATTCTGACCCATTGTTGTAACATTCCAGTCTATTGTTCTCAGATTCTGAACCATTGTTGTAACATTCCAATCTATTGTTCTCAGTGTCTAACACATTGTTGTAACATTCCAATCTATTGTCCTCATATTCTGACCCATTGTTGTAACATTCCAGTCAATTGTTCTCAGATTCTGATCCATTGTTGGAACATTTCAATCTATTGCTCTCAGATTCTGATCTATCCTCTCCCTCTCTCTGGAGCTGCTGATCCCTGTTAGTGCCAGGTCTGATGCTCCCGCTAACACTATGTGATAACGCATTGAAAGCAGTCCCTTATTAATAGCAGCGGGAACCCCTCCAGTGACACAATTAGAGTCCATGGAGACTGACATTAATTACAGTCACTGAACAAACAGGTTCAGTTAACCCCTTTCAATCCAACTCTTTTTGTACCACAATAAATTAGAACATTTACCCAGAAGGGATGGGATGTATAAGGATAGCTGAGGGAAGGAATGGTGGAAATAGTAGAGGCACTTGACAGAATCTTTCATTTCTCCTTGGATATGGGAGTGTGACAGAGGACTGGAGGGTTGTAAATGTTACACCCTGGTTACAAATGGAGAGATGGAGCAAACCCTGTAGTGTCCAGTCCATCTGACGTCAGTGGTGGGGAAATGTCACATCCCAGAACAGAAATATTCGTTGGTTGGAAAAACATAGCATAATAAATTTCAAGCAGCACGGATATGCTAATGACAAATCATGTCTGGAAAACTTCAACAAGAACTTATCCCAAGGTACTTCACAGCAGCATTATGAAACAAAGTATAACACTGAACCACAAATGTAGATATTAGGTTAGGAGACCAAAATATTGGTCAAAGAGGTAAGATTTAAAGGAGTGTCTGAAAGGATAAAAGTGAGGTGGAGAGGTAGAGCTGTGTAGGGAGGATATTCCAGAGCTCGGGACCGAGGCAACTGAAGGTGCGGTCAGCAATGGGGGAGTAATTAATATCAGGAATGCACAAGAGGCCAGAATTAGTGGAGTAGAGATATCTCAGAGGGTTGTCGGGCAGGAGGAGATTACAGAGATAGTGAGGGGTGAGACCATGGACGGATTTGAAAATATGATTGAGAATTTTAAAATAAAGGCATTGTTTGACAGTGAGCTGATGTAGGTCAGTGATCGGGGAATGGGACTTGTTGTGAGTTAAGACACAGGCAGCAGAGTTTTAGATTACCTCAAGTTTACAGATAGTAGAATGTGGGAGAATGACTTGGAATAGTCTAGTCTGCAGGTAATGAAAACATGAATGAGAGCTTCAGCAGCAGATGAGTTGAGACAGGAGTGAAGTTGGGCGATCTTATTGAGGTGGGAATAGGTGGGCATAGTGATGGCACGAATATGAGGTTGGAAGCTCATTTTGTGGCCGAATGCCACAGAGTCACAGAATTGTTACAGCACAGAAGGTGGCCATTCTGTCCATCGAGTCTGCACTGGCTCTCCGAAAGAGCAATATATCTAGTGCTACTCCCCTGCCTTCTCCCTGTAACTCTGTACAATCTTCCTTTTCAGATAACTATCCAATTTCCTCCTGAATGCCTCGATTGAATCTGCCTCCACCACACTCCCAGGTAGCGCATTCCAGACCTTAACACTCGCTGTATGAAAATGTTTTCCTCATGTCACTTCTGCTGCTTTTACCAATTACTTTAATTCTTTGTCCTCTCGCTTTCGATCCTTTCAGGAATGGGAACAGTTTTTCCCTTTCCACTCTGTCCAGACACCTCATAATTTTGCAGACCTTTTTCAAATTTCCTCTCAGCCTTCTCCTCTGCAAGGAAAATGTTCCAACTTCTCCAGTCTATCTTCAATACTGATATTCGTCATCTCTGGAACCATTCATGTGAATGTTTTTTCACACTCTCCAATGTTTCCATGTTATCTAATGTGCCCAGAACTGGACGTAACGCTGCAGCTGAGGCCGAACTAGTGTCTTATACAAGTTCAAAACAACCTCCTTGCTCTTGTATTCCATGCTACAGGATACTGTAGGCTTTATTAACTGCTCTCTGATCCTGTCATGCCACCTTCAACGACCGATGCACATATACATCCAGGTCCCTCTGCTCCAGAACCCCTTTTAGAATTGTACCCTTTATTCTATATTTTCTCTCCATGTCCTTCCGACGAAATGAATCACTTCACATTTCCCCACATTGAAATTCATCTGTCTGCCCATTCCACCAACTTGTCTGTGTCCTTTTGAAGTTTTACACTATCCTGCCAACAGTTCATAATGCTTCCACGTTTTGTATCATCTACAAACTTTGAAATTGTGCCCTGTACACCAAGGTCCAGGTCATTAATATATGTCAGGAAGAGAAAGGGTCCAAACACTGATCCCTGTGGACCTCCACTACAAATCTTAAATAAAAAACGAAACGTGCTGGAAACACTCAGCAGGTCTGGCAGCATCTGTGGAGAGAGAAGCAGAGTTAATGTTCCAGGTCAGTGACCCTTCATCAGAACTGGAAAAGGTTAGACATGTAATAGGTTTTAAGCAAATAAAGCAGGGATGGGGCAAAATGGATCAGAAGGGGTGTTGATAGAACAGAGGGCCAGAGAGATTCACTGACCAGGAGGTCGTGGGGCAAAGGCAAAGAGAGTGTCCTCATGGTGTGGTGAAAGACAAAGCATTAGTGCAGAGCAGGTGTTAAATGACAGAATAAAGAACAGCCCGAGCTAAAAGCACCAATATAAAAATCCCAGTTTAAGTCTGGCACATGGCAACAAACTGATAAAACAAATAATAAAAATGGACCAGTCATGCTCTGAAATTATTGAACTCAATGTTCAGTCCAGAAGTCTGTAAAGTGCCTATTCGGACAATGAGGTGCTGTTCCTCGAGCTGGCGTTGATGTTCACTGGAACCCCACAGCAGGTCAAACACAGATTGGGTGACTGCTTTGTGGAACACCTCCGCTCAGTCCAAAAGCATGACCCCGAGCTTCCACTCACTTGTCATTTCAACACACTCTATCCCCCACCCCCGCTCTCATGACTACATTTCTGTTCTTGTGTTTACACCCTCCACTCCCGCTTCACTTGCTTAAAACCTATTACATTTCTAACCTAATCCAGTTCTGATGAAAGGTACAAGCCTGGAACATTAACTCTGTTTCTCTCTCCACATACACTGCTGAGTATTTCCAGCACTTTCTGTTTTTATTTCAGATTTCCAGCATCTGCAGTATTTTGTTTTGATTCCACGACAAACTTTTCTCCAACCCGAAAAGCATCCATTAATCACTAATCTCTGTTGCCTGTCACTCAACCAGTTTAGTTTCATGTTGCTACTGTCCTTTATTATTCGATGAGCTATAACTTTGCTCACAGGTCTGTTGTGTGCCACTTTCTCAAATGCTTTTTGGAATTCCATTTAAACCACATCAACAGCATTGTCCTCATCAAGCTTCCTTTTTACCTCTTCAAAAAACTCCAGCCAGGTTGTTAAACACCATTTTCCCTTAACAAATTCGTGCTGGTTTTCCTTAATTAACCCACATTTGTCCATATGCCTATTAATGTTGTCCTGAATATTACACCAAGGTTGCAAACAGACTGTCTGAATCTCAGACTGTTACCAGGGAGAGGGATGGAATCAATAGCAAGGGAACAGATTTGGACTGGGCAGGGAAAACAATGGCCTCAATCTTCACAATATTTAATTGGAGGAAATTTCTGCTCATCCAGTGCTGGATATCGGATAAGCAGTTGGATAATTTAACAGCAGTGGAGGAGAGGAGATAGGTGGTGGTGAGGTAAACATGATGGAGTTCTTTGATAAAACAATGGAGAGGGTTGATGAGGGTGGTGTGATTTAAGTTATATTTATAGACTTTCAAAAGGTGTTTGATCAAGTTACATTCAATAGACTGATTAGGAAAACTGAACCCTATGCAGTGATTGATAAAACAATGGAGACGGTTGCTGAGGGAAGGAATGGTGGAAATAGCAGAGGCACTGGTCAGAATCTTCCAATCCTCCTTGGATAGGGGAGTCATGACAGAGGACTGGAGGGCTGTAAATGTTACTCCCTGTTCCAAAAGGAGTGATTAGATAAATCCTGTAACTACTGACCAGTCAGTCTAATGTCAGTGGTTGGAAATTACTAGAGGCCAGAACCCAGCTCAAAAATATATCTTTCTTGGAAAAACATGGGATAATAAATAACAAACAGCACAGATAGGTTAATGGAAAATCATGTCTGATAATCCTGATCAAGTTCGTTGATGACAAAACTGTGACTGTTGATGAGGACAACATGTTTTGTGTTATGTGCACAGAATTTCAAAAAGCCGGTGATCAAATGCCATTTCATAGACTTGTTATGAAAAATGGAACATATGGATTAATGTGACAGTGACAGTGTGGATAAGATAGTGACTCAGGGACAGAAAGCAGAGAGAAGTGGTGAACAGACATTGTTCAGACTGGGGGAGGGAGAGTATGCAGTGGTGTTTCTCAGGAGTCGGTATTAGAACCAGTGCCGTTCCTGGCAGATAGATAGATATATAACTGACACAAACGTATACGTAAAAAAAACCCCACAATTTCAACTCTTGCAGATGACATGAAACGCATAACTAAAGGTGGGAAAATGCAGACCAGAGAATTATCAAACTTCACAGACGTTTTTCTTTAAAATTTGTTTATTCTGGACACTAATCCATCACAAATTTATTTCTTACTCTAATTTGTTTGTGTGTGATTCTCGTGTGAGTGTGTGTGTGAATGTGAAGCGTATTTTCTTATTATTTTATTTAGATACAGCTCAGATTGTTAAGTATAATAAACTCATCTCTTGTTTAAACTAAAGAAAACCTGTCCTATTGGCTCTTTCACGATCTCAATAAAGATAGAAGGTAAAAAACTCACTGAGTTGGTCAGCACGTCCACTGCTAAAAAGGAATAAACTCTGTTGTGGTGAAATAAGATATAAGACAAGAGGGGAGCCTGGAACCCCTCCTCACCTGG
The DNA here is from genome assembly GCF_036365525.1 of Heterodontus francisci. Classification (NCBI taxonomy): domain Eukaryota; kingdom Metazoa; phylum Chordata; class Chondrichthyes; order Heterodontiformes; family Heterodontidae; genus Heterodontus; species Heterodontus francisci. The sequence continues at coordinate 527,618 of NW_027140332.1, forward strand.
CTGTCACAGAAATCTGGAGGTTCTAGTGATCGTAAACCAACAACAAATGAGAAATTGGAAGTAGGGAAAACAATTGATCCTGAGAAAAAACTTTTTTTTTTAGAATTAGAATTAGAACATTACAGCGCAGTACAGGCCCTTCGGCCCTCGATGTTGCGCCGACCTGTGAAATCATCTGACCTACACTATTCCATTTTCATCCATATGTCTATCCAATGACCATTCAAATGCAGTTGAAGTTGGCGAATCTACTAGTGTTGCAGGCAGGGCGTTCCACGCCCCTTCTACTCTCTGAGTAAAGAAACTACCTCTCACATCTGTCCGATATCTATCACCCCTCAACTTAAAGCTATGTCCCCTCGTGTTTGCCATCACCATCCGAGGAAAAAGACTCTCACTATCCACCCTATCTAACCCTCTGATTATCTTATATGTCTCTATTAAGTCACCTCTCCTCCTCCTTCTCTCCAACGAAAACAACCACAAGTCCCTCAGCCTTTCCTCGTAAGACCTACCCTCCATACCAGGCAACATCCCAGTAAATCTCCTCTGCACCCATTCCAAAGCTTCCACTTCCTTCCTATAATGCGGTGACCAGAACTGCACGCAATACTCCAGGTGCGGTCTGACCAGAGTTTTGTACAGCTGCAGCATGACCTCGTGGCTCCGAAACACGACACCCCTAATAATAAAAGCGAATACACCATGTGCCTTCTTAACAGCCCTATTAACCTGGTTAGCAACTTTCAGGGATTTATGTACCTGGACACCAAGATCTCTCTGCTCATCTACACTACCAAGAATCTTCCCATTAGCCCAGTACTCTGCATTCCTGTTACTCCTTCCAAAGTGAATCACCTCACACTTTTCCGCATTAAACTCAATTTGCCATCTCTCAGCCCAGCTCTGCAGCCTATCTGCGTCCCTCTGTACCCTACAACATCCTTCGGCACTATCCACAACTCCACTGACCTTCGTGTCATCCGCAAATTTACTAACCCACCCTTCTACACCCTCCTCCAGGTCATTTATAATAATGACAAACAGCAGTGGCCCCAAAACAGATCCTTGCGGTACACCACTAGTAACTAAACTCCAGGATGAACATTTGCCATCAACCACCACCCTCTGTCTTCTTTCAGCTAGCCAATTTCTGATCCAAAGCTCTAAATCACCTTCAACCCCATACTTCCGTATTTTCTGCAATAGCCTACCGTGGGGACCTTATCAAGCGCCTTACTGAAATCCATATACACCACATCCACTGCTTTACCCTCATCCACCTGTTTGGTCACCTTCTCGAAAAACTCAATAAGATTTGTGAAGCACGACCTGCCCTTCACAAAACCGTGCTATCACTAATGAACTTATTCTTTTCAAGATGATTATAAATCCTGTCTCTTATAACCTTTTCCAACATTTTACCCACAACCGAAGTAAGGCTCACAGGTGTATAATTACCAGGGCTGTCTCTACTCACCTTCTTGAACAAGGGGACAACATTTGCTATCCTCCAGTCTTCCGGCACTATTCCTGTCGACAATGACGACATAAAGATCAAGGACAAAGGCTCTGCAATCTCCTCCCTGGCTTCCCAGAGAATCCAAGGATAAATCCCAAATGGCCCAGGGGATTTACCTATTTTCACACTTTCCAAAATTGCTAACAGATCCTCCTTGTGAACCTCAATCCCATCTAGCCTAGTAGTCTGAATCTCAGTATTCTCCACGACAACATTTTCTTTCTTTACTGTAAATACTGACGAAAAATATTCATTTAACACTTCCCCTATCTCCTCTGATTCAACACACAACTTCCCACGACTATCCTTGATTGGCCCTAATCTAACTCCAGTCATTCTTTTATTCCTGATATACCGATCGAAAGCCTTAGGGTTTTCCTTGATCCTATCCGCCAATGACTTCTCGTGTCCTCTCCTTGCTCTTCTTTGCTCTCCCTTTAGATCCTTCCTGGCTAGCTTGGAACTCTCAAGCGCCCTAACTGAGCCTTCACGTCTCATCCGAACATAAGCCTTCTTCTTCCTTTTGACAAGCGCTTCAACTTCTTTCGTAAACCACGACCCCCTCGCTCGACAACTTCCTCCCTGCCTGACAGGTACATACTTATCAAGGATACGCAGTAGCTGCTCCTTGAATAAGCGCCACATTTCGATTGTGCCCATCCCCTGCAGTTCCCTTCCCCATCCTACGCATCCTAAATCTTGCCTAATCGCATCATAATTTCCTTTCCCGCAGCTATAATTCTTGCCCTGCTGTATATCCATGTCCCTGCCCATCGCTAAGGTAAACCTAACCGAATTATGATCACTATCGCCAAAGTGCTCACCTGCATCTAAATCTAACACCTGGCCGGGTTCATTACCCAGTACCAAATCCAATGTGGCATCGCCCCTGGTTGGCCTGTCGACATACTGTGTCAGAAAACCCTCCTGCACACACTGGACAAAAACTGACCCATCTAAAGTACTCGAACTATAGTATTTCCAGTCAATATTTGGAAAGTTAAAGTCCCCCATAACCACTACCCTGTTACTCTCGCCCCTGTCGAGAATCATCTTCGCTATCCTTTCCTCTACATCTCTGGAACTATTCGGAGGACTACAGAAGACTTCCAACAGGTTGACCTCTCCTCTCCTGTTTCTAACCTCGGCTCATACTACCTCAGTCGACGCGTCCTCAAACGTCCTTTCTGCCGCTATAATACTCTCCTTCATTAACAATGCCGCACCCCCTCCTCTTTTACCATCTTCTCTGTTCGCACTGAAACAGCTAAATCCCGGAACCTGCAGCATCCATTCCTGCCCCTGCTCTACCCATGTCTCCGGAATGGCCACTACATCGAGATCTCAGGTACCAACCCATGCTGCAAGCTCACCCACCTTATTCCGGATGCTCCTGGCGTTGAAGTAGACTAAACTTAAAATGTCAATGCAGGCTTTATTGTTGTTTTCACTGCTGGAACACTGAAATGCCCACGTTCGAAGACAGAGCATACGAACATATGAACATATGAATTAGGAGCAGGTGTAGGCAACTCGGTCCCTCAAGACTGCTCTGCCATTCAGTAAGATCATGACCAATCTGATTGAAACCTCAACTCCACATTACCACCTACCCTCGATAATCTTTCACCCCATTGCTTATCAAGAATCTATCTATCTCTGCCCTACAAGCACTTAAAGAGTCTCTTCCACTGCCTTTTGAGGAAGAGAATTCCAAAGGCTCACAACCCTCAGAGAAAAAAAAAATCTCCTCATCTCTGTTTTAAATGGGCGACCCCTCATTTTTAAATAGTGACCCCTAATTCTAGATACACCCTGATACACACATCTTTCCACATGCAACCTGTCAAGAGCGCTCATGATCTCAGATGTTCAAATCAAGTCGCCACTTACCCTTCTAAATTCCAGTGGATATAAGCCGAGCCTGTCCAATATTCCCTCATAAGATAGCCCACCCATTCCAGGTATTAGTCTGGTAAACCTTTTCTGAATTGCTTCCAATGCATTTACATCCTTCCTTAAATAAGGAGACCAGTAATGCACACAGTACTCCAGATGTGGTCTCACATATAGCTGAAGCATAACATCCCTACTTTTGTATTCAATTACCCTTACGATAAACAATAACATTCTATTAGCTTTCCTAATTACTTTCTGAACATGCATACTAACCTTTTGTGATTCATGCACACGGACACCCAGATCCCTCTGCATCTCAGAGCTCTGCAATCTCTCACCTATAGATAATATGCTTCTTTTTATTATAGCTCCTGCCAAAATGGACAATTTCCCACATTATACTCCAGTTCCCAGGTCTTTACGCACTCACTTAACCTATCTATATTCATTTACAGCCTCCTTATGTCCCCGTGACATGTTACTTTCTTACTCATACTTGTGTCATCAGCAAATTTAGCAACCATGCCTTCGGTCTCTTCATCCAAGTCATTTATATAAATTGTAAAAAGTTGAGGTCCCAGCACTGATCCCTGTGGCACACCACTCGTTACATCTTGCCAACCACAAAATGGCCCATTTATGCCTACTGCCTGTTTTATGTTAGCTAACCAATCATCGATCCATGCCAACATGTTACCCCGTTCACCATGAGCTTTTATTTTCACAAAACCTTTGATGTGGCACCTTATCTATTGCATCCTGGAAATCTATGTACAGTACATCCACCGGTTCCCCTTTCTCCACAGCACATGGTACCTCTTCAAGGCACTCCAACAAATTGATTAAACATGATTTCCTTTTCATAAAACCATTTTGATTCTGCCTCATTACGTTGAATTTTTCTAAGTGCCGGCTACACTGTCTTTAATAATAGCTTCTAACATTTTACCTCAGACAGATGTGATGCTAACTTGCCTGTAGTTTCCTGTTTCCCTCCCTTTCTTACTGAAGGAGTTACATTCCCAAGAAAGGAGTTGCATACAGAGTTAAGTAACTCGGTACAGGTCAAAACGCCTGTCTGTTGAAAAATTGAGTAATGTAGCTGGACAGTTAGGGATTACTCTCTGTCCAAAAGGTAGGAAACCCGAAATCCTAAGACTTTTGGCCAACCATATTTCACTTGAAGCTGAAGACTCAAACAGGGTTAGAATCACTAACAGATAGAGTAATGTTAGCTAAGGTAGAACTAGAACAGAATAGACTAGAATTAGAATTCCAGAGAGATCGAGAAGGAGCAGAGTGAGTGTCAAGAAAGGGAAAAAGTAAGAGTGTTCCAGAATGAGAATGAGGAAAGGGAGGTAAGCCGGCTCAAACAACTAGAGGAAGACACATACACCCAGTGAAGGCACAGCTAGTGTGGGAGCTGCCCCTAGCTCAGGACCATGTGCTGAGCTCTTAAAGTTCTCCCAGTTCATGACAAAGTTCAATGAGGAGGATGTGGCAGAATTTTTCGTCAATTGTGAAAAGCTTGTAATGCAACTGAAATGGCCGTCAGAGAGCTGGACACTGTTTTTACAAAACAAAGTATCAGGAAAATCCCATGAGCTTTATTCACTATTGCCAGATGAAAGTTTATCAGATTATGAGATGACTAAAATTGCTATCCTGGGTGTACATGAAATATTACTGGAAGTGTACCGTCAAACATTCCAAACCCTCAGAAAGCAGCCTGACTAAACTGACCTCGAGTTTGAAAGTGTTAAGCAGCTTCCGAACATAGGGACATTGGAGCAGGAGTAGGCCATTCAGCCCATCGAGACTGCTCCACCATTCAATATGACCATGGCTGATCATCCACTTCAATGCCTTTTCCACAAATAATCTCCATATCCCATTTTTGTCATCTGCAGTTAGAAATCTGTCAATCTATACTTTAAATATACACAACGACTGAGATTCCACATCCGCCTGCGATGCAGAATTCCAAAGGTTCAGAAACCTCTGAGTCAAAGTTTACTCCTCGTCTCTGTCCTAAATGGCTTCCCCCTTATTTCGAAATTGTATCCATTAGTTCCAGACTCCGCAACCAGGGGAATTTTCGTACATACGTCTACGCTGTCTATCCCTTTAATTATTTCATACGTTTCAATGAGATCCCGACACATTCTTTGAAACTCTCTAGAATACCAGCCCAGTTTCCCCAATCTCTCTTCATAGAACAGTCCCGCCATCCCGGGAACAAGTCTGGTGAACCTTCATTGCACTCCCTCTATGGCAATAATATCCTTCCTAAAGTAAAGTGACCCAAAATGCACATAATATTCCAGGTGTGGTCTAAGCAAGGTTCTATACACATGCTGCAAGACTTCAGTACTCCCGTACTCAAATCATCTCCTGATAATGGCGAACAGACTATTCGCCTTCCTAATTGCTTGCTGCACCTGCATCTTTTTCAGTGATTAACTGACACCCGGGTCCATTTGTACATCGACACTTTCTAATTTTTCACAATTTAAGAAATACTCTGCACATCTGTTCCTCTTACCAATGTGGATAACTCATATTTGCCCATATTACATTCCATTTGCCATGTTCTTACTCAGTCACTATGTCTGTCCAAATCCCCTTGAAGACGCATTGCATCTACCTCACAACATGCATTCCTTAGTAGTTTTGTGTCATCTGCGAACTTGGAAATACTACATTTGGTCCCCACATCCAAATTATTGACATATATTGTTCAGAGCTGGGGCCCAAGTACTGATCCTTGCGGTCCCCAAATAGTCACAGCTGCCAAAGTGAGAACGACCCGTTTCTTCCTACTCTCTGTTTTCTGCCTGTTAACCAATCTTTAATCCATGCCAGTATATTACCTCCTATCCCATGTGCTTTAATGTTGCTAACCAACCTCCTGTGGGGTACTTTATCAAAAACCATCTGAAAATCCAAGGAGAACACGTCCACCGACTCCCCTTTAACAATTCTGTTAGTAACATCCTCAATAAAACTCCAACAGGTTCGCCAAACATGATTTCTCATTCATAAATCCATGTTTGCGATGCCCAAACAGATTATTATCCAACTGTCCATTTATCACATCCTTTAGAATAAAATCCCAGCATTTTCCCAACGACTGATGTATGAGAGCAGGTCGATAATTCCCTGTTTTCTCTCTCCCTCCCTTCTTAAATAGTGGGGTGACATTTGCTACCTTCCAATCTGCAGGAACCGCTCCAGAATCTATAGAATTTTTGAAGATAGTCACCAATGCAGCCACCATCTCCATAGCTATCTCTTCCCACACCCTGGAATGCAGAATATCAGATCCTGGGGCCTCATCAAACTTCAGCCCCATTAATTTCTCCAATCCAACATTCTTACTAATATTAATTTCCTTCATGTTCTCATTCTCCATAGTCCCTTGGATCTCTAATTCTGGAAATGTCCTTGTATCTTCCTCAATGAGGGCAGACACAAAGTAATCATTTAGTTTTACTGCCATTTCTCTATTCACCATTGTACATTCCCCTGACACTGCCTGTATTGGACCCACATTTGTCTTCGCCAAATGTTTCATTTTTAGGTAGCTAAAGAATATTTAAAGTCAGTTTTTGTGTTTACTTTTGACCAGTGGATAGAAACACTCAAATTACAGCCCACATATCGAAACCTCAGAGTGGTGATCCATCTCAAGGAGTTCACAAACTCGCTCCCCCTCCCATTAAAACCCACAAAGAGGAACAAAGGGTTCAAAGAGCTAGACAAGTTGCAATTCTGGTGATGAATTTTCCCTTGCACACAAGGCCGTAACCCCAAAGGGAAACACTTCCCTGGTCACCACAAAGACCCGAGAATAAAAGGTCGGGGAGGGGGGGGGGGGGGGGGGTTATAGAAACCCGAACAGCCAAGGGCAAGGAGGAAAAGCTGGACACACGGGGGCCCATCCTCAGGTCAAATAGGATGGTACTGAGAGCAGGAGAAACGGCCGAAGACCTGTGTGTTTCCAGTGTAATAAGGTAGGTCGCCATCGAGCTGAATGATGCAAGTGACGGGGAAAACCTGGAGGATTAATCAGGGTCCAGCAGATCATAGGAGGAAAAAGGGCCCTGATGGAAATCACAACAGATCAGGCTGTGCCTCCAACTGCGGCAGTCAGACCCAGTAAGTCAGACCCAGACCCAGTCAGACCTACCACAGAGAGGGGGCGGGGGGGGGGGGAAATAAACAAAATCCTTGAGAGCTACCAGGAATTTGTATCCGAAGGAAAAGTGAAACCACACCCCTTGAGTGAGGGAAGTAAACCAATAGTCATACTCATGGATGCAGGGGCCTGCCAATCCCTTCTGCTGGGAAAAAGAAAGTGCAGTGAATGCTAGAGCGTTAGTGAATGGTATCGGAAGACAGTATATGTCCATACCCTTATATCCGGTGCACTTGGAGTTTGACCCAGTTTCATGACCCTTTACCATGCGGATTGTCCCTAGTTTACTGATTGATGGGTCGAACTGCTCCTGGGTAATGCTCTGACAGGGGAAAAGGTGGCAGCTTCCCCAGTAGTTCTAGAGAGACCAAAAGAGGTCCGGGAGACAGAGTAGTTACAGCAGAAATCCCTGATTGAGTGGTGACTCGGTCCATGGCCAAACAATCCCCTGAACTGACACTGCAGACGGATGACCCTACATTCTGGTTGTCTGAAACCTTCGTTGGGAAGTTAGAGGACCCAAAGGATGTGTTAAACGGTTCTTCCTTTTTTGTGGCTCCACAACCCGACCCAGTGTTAAAAAATAGCACAGACTTTCCAAACCAAAACTGAAGCAGAGGGAGTTGCAGACTGTTACTATTTAAAGAATGATGAGCTAATGAGGAAGTGGAGACCTCCTCACAGAACAGCAGATGAAGAGTGGACAGATGTTCACCAGATGGTGGTGCCGCTGAAGTCCCTTAAAGAAATATTAACAATGGCCCACGAACTTCTAATGGATGGACATGTCAGTATATGAAAAATCGAAGACCGCAGAAGACAGCATTTTGACTGGCCACAATTCCACAAAGATGTGGTGGAGTTCGGTGGAATTGGTCTCACGTGCCAGGTTGTGGGAACCCTTCAGCAGAATGCTGGTAGATTGTGTGGGACCCCTGCTGAAAATATAACGGGACGACCAGTATCTTCTCACCATTATGGATGTGGTGACCCGATTCCCAGAGGCCATTCGCCCGAAGAACTATCTCTGCCAAGGAAGTGGTGAAGGGGCTAACTCAATTCTTTACCCGATATGGACTTCCTGATGAGATCCAGTCGGATCAGGGCACACAATTTATGTCCAGTATTTTTGAAAAGGTCATGGGTAATCTGGAGCACCGCAGCCCCACAGCTCCAGCGACCCTGGTTCGATTCTGTGTACTGCCTGTGCGAAGTTTGCGAGTTCTCCCTGTGACCGCGTGAGTTTTCACCAGGTGCTCCGGTTTCCTCCCACAGCCAAAGACTTGCAGGTTGATAGGGCCCTAGTATAGGTTGGTGGTAGGGGAGTTGAGGGATGGTGGGGATGTGGTAGGAATATGGGATTAATGTAGGATTAGTATAAATGAGTGGTTGATGGTTGGCACAGACTCGGTTGGCTGAAGGGCCTATTTCAGTGCTGCATCTCTAAATAAATAAAATAAGTAAATAAATAAAGTCCTCAGCCTACTATCCACAGTCACAATGGGCTTTGGAGCAGTACCACCAGACCCTAAAGACAATGATCTGTCCATACTGCAATGAGCAACCCCATGACTGGGACAAAGGGATGGGATTTCTCCTGTTGGTTACCGAGACTTATCTAATGATTCCACTGGCTTTAGTCTCTTTGAATTAGTTTATGGATACGAGGTGAGTGGTCCTCTTAAATTAATCAAGAAGACGTTTTTGGGACACAGAGATGAGTATTCCATGTTAGACCACATTTCCGTGCTCTGGGAGCGGCTCACGAGAGGCTGTGCAATGGCTCAGTAACAGCAAAAGATCTCACAGGCAGCTATGAAAAGGTAAGCAGACAGAAATGCCAAGGCTGGAACATGTCATCCCAGAAACCATGTATTGTTAATACTCCCAATGCACGGCGAACCCCTTAAAGTCCAGTTCAGTGGTCCATATCAAGTGGCAAAAGGAATAGTCAGGTAAATTATTTAATTGACATCCCAGACCAAAGGAAAAAAAGTAAATGCTGTGGAGGGGACAGACAAGTACAGATCTGTCAGACAGTCAGGAGGGGAGGATTGAAAAGGACAGTGAGGACAGGTTAGAGGATGGCCAGGAGAATTCCCAACTGGAACCCCCTACTCTCCGATGAGCCAACCCTGAAATGTTAGATAAATTGGACCACACACTCTCCTCATTAAATGCAGGTCAAAGAGGCAACCTAAAAAGGCTGCTCACAGCATTTACAGAAACGTGCAAGGACAAGGAAAGGTCCCAAAAAGGCATGTCAATGGTGAGGGAGATGCCTCACCTAGTCGAAGTGCAGCTGGAGAGTGCAGTGAAAGCTGGACAGACACCTGCGCGCAGTAATGTCGCAAAAGACATAGGGTAGATAAAAGAAAGTTCCTTCCCATAGTTAAGTAAAAAGTGAAGGGAAAATACCCTCAAGTAAACAGCACTTGTGCACCTCACCAGAAAGCTAAAAGTGAGCTCAGTGTGGATCTACCCTCTGAAGAACCCAATGATCAGATCCCAAACACAAAGCTAATCAAACCCAACAATTTCAAAGCCGAACTCAGCTAGAACAAAGGCCCAGAGGAAATCTCGGACACCTCACAGGGGCAAAAAAAAACAATTTATTACACACTGTCGGTTTTGGGAGAAAGATTATCAAGGTGCATAGTACCTGAGTAGTTAAAACTTCATTAGAGCAGAGAAAAGGAAAACAAGCAATTGGTGATGCATTGTCCAAGGTCGAAACCGACACATAACCATCCCAGACAAAATGCCAAAAATATTTAAATCAGTACAGCTGTAACAGACAATGTCAGCTGCAGTAATTCTAAGACCAATGTGTGAATTTGAGAAGTGATTATTGAGAATGCATGTGTATTTCTTCCGTTTTCGTCCCACAATTCTGCAATGAAATGTTCCTATTATCACATTTCTTTCCATGTGCTGTGCCGGTGTCACGATAGCACAATATGCCAAATGAGGAATTTTAATTCATCGATTGGAAACTTACACTAAATTTTTGATAGAAAACATCCTACCATTAACCTTGAAAAAGCTGGCAGCCAAGATGGCCACCGCAATTGGCATCGGGAACACCTTTTCACATTCCAAGGCCTACGACAGGAGACACATGTCTGATGAGCCTGGACCTATATCATTGGCTTGCTCCAGTGATTGAATGACCTAAGATTACATTCATTAACACGGCATACAAGGCTACTCTGACACATTGAATTTCAAAGTGCAAACTCCTCCAAGTATATATACTGGCATCCTGAACCCTGGGGAGATAGAAGTTTCTAACTTTGAATCACATTAGAAGGGTCCAGAGAATGCACTGAGGCAGTCATGAGACCTTCTGCCCAACTCTGTGAAAGCTGGGAGTTTCCCCTGGACAAAAACAGACAAGCCAGTGATTCAAACTGTGCAGAAGCAGAAGGGCTGTGACCACCCCCCCCCCCACCCCACACTCCCCCCACCTCTCTCTCTCCGTCTCTCTCTCCTCCTAACATCACAAGTTTGAAAATCACATGCGACTGTGGGCCCCTCATGCCTACGGATTGCTACAGACAGAGTAACCAGGGGAAGAAAGCCACCTACAAGTCTGCCTCAAAGAAAACCCTGAGCAATGTGGACCAGCCACAAACCTCACTTCGAAAAGCAAAAGACGTCAAGAATATAACTTCAGCTGGAAGACCACGGAATCGCCCAACATCACAGAATGAGTTTTTTTTTAAAAATTTATTCTGGACTCAAATCCAACCACAAATTTACTTCTCACTCTGTAATCTATTTGTGTGTGTGTGTGTGATTCTCGTGTGAGTGTGTACGTAACTGTGTGTTGTGTTTTTTTTAATGATTTTATTTAGATCGGGTTTATATTGTTAAGTATAATAAACTCACCTCTTTCATGTTTAAACTCAAGAGAGCCTGTCCAATCAGTTCCTTCACCATCACACCAAAGGTAAAATGTAAAACACTCAATGAGACATTACTATTGCACTGTTTATAAAGGACAAACACTGTTGCAGTCAAATAAAGAAGACCCACTCTGACCCCTCCTCACCTGGCCATAACAATTGGCTGGGCTGGGGATGGAGCGAATATGGGGATGAACTCAGCTCAGCATTAAATAGATACCAGAGGTTGTAAACTTCCTGGTTCAGCCTCAGACAATGGCCAGCGAGGGGGATGCAGATCATGGACAGGGAATGGTGCTTGTGACAGAAACTGAAGACAATGGTTTCAGTCTTCTCACGATTTAAATGACAAGAACACTAAATCATTGAAATATGGTTTATGAATCTAATAGTTGGATACAGAGACTTACCAGGGACACTAATAGTAGCGAGGATGGGATAGTAAATAAATTGAATCATCTTCAGAGCATAAGCGATCCGCAATTCGAATGTTATCCAATAATAATCCGCAGTAAGATAGTCAAACCAATAGGATAAACTCCTGTCACTTGTTGTAACATTCCAATCTATTGTTCTCAGATTCTGACCCATTGCTGCAACATTCCAATCCAGTGTTCTCCGATTCTGACCCATTGTTGTAACATTCCAATCTATTGTTCTCAGATTCTGACCCATTGTTGTAACATTCCAATCTATTGTTCTCCTATTCGGACCCATTGTTGTAACATTCCAATCTATTGTTCAGATTCTGATATCTCCTCACCATCTCTCTGCAGCCACGGATCCCTTTGGGTGCCGGAGCTGATGCTCCCGCTGACACTTTCAGAAAACACATTGAAAGGAGGCCTGTATTAATAGAAGAGGGAAACCCTCCAGTGACACCATTAGGGTCCATGGAGACCGGCATTAATTACAGTCACTGAACAAACTGGTTCAGTTAACCCCTTTCAATTCAACACTTTTTGTACTACAATAAAGTAGAACATTTAGCCAGTCTGGATGGGAATTATGAGAGTTACTGAGGGAAGAAATGGTGGAAATGACAGAAGCACGGGACAAAATCTTTCAGTCCTCCTTGGATATGGGAGTGATGCCAGAGGTCTGGAGGATTGTCAATGTTACACCCTGTTTAAAAAGGAGAGGTTGGGTAAACCCTGTAAGCATCAGTCTAATGTTGGCTGTTGGAAACTTCGAGAGGTCATAACCCAGCACAAAAATATATCTTGCTTGTAATACAACTTTTAATACATGACAAGCAGCACGGAAAGGTTAATGAAATATCATTCCTGATAATCTTGATCAAGTTCGTTGAGGACGTAACTGTGAGTGTTTCACGTAATATAATCATAGAAAGTTTAAGATACTGAAAGAAGCCACTTGTCCCATTGTGTCTGCAGCGGCCGAAAAATGATCCACCAACTCTAATCCCACCTTCCAGCATTTGATCCACAGCCCTGCAGATAATGACAGTTGAGGTGAATATCCAGTTTCCTTTTCACTGAGTGGAGGGATTCTGCTTAAACTATCCTTTCAGGCAGTAAGTTCTAGACACGCACTATAAACAGGGGATGCAGTACTGAACCCTGTGGAACGCCACTGTAAACAGTCCTCCGGTCAGTAAAATGCCTGTCAACAACTACCCTTTAATAAAAACAAGAAATGCTGGAAATACTCAGCAGGTCTGGCAGCATCTGTGGAGAGAGAAGCAGAGTTAACGTGACAGGTCCATGACCCTTCATCGCTGATCTGAAAACTTAACTCTGCTTCTCCCTCCACAGATGTTGCCAGACCTGCTGAGTATTTCCAGCATTTATTGTTCTTACTTCAGATTTCCAGCTTCCGCAGTATTTTGCTTTTATTATAACAATGACCCTTTGTTTCCTGCCACTGAGCCAATTTTGTATTTTTGGGTGGACAGGTTTCTCCTCAACTCCCAGTTAATCCTTCTACCGAGCACTTTAAGTCACTGCCCCCTAGTCACTGATCTCTCTGCTAAGGTGAATAGACTCTTCACCTCCACTCTATCCAAGCCCCTCAAAATTATGTCCATTTCAATCAGATCTGCCTTCAGCCTTCTCTGTTCCAAGTAGAACAACCCCAGCCTCTCTAATCTTGCTTCGTAGCTGCATTTTTCCAGTCCTGGCAAACAACCTTGTAAATCTCCTCTGTACCCTCTCGAGTGCAATTACATCCTTTGTGCAATGATGTGACCAGAACTGCAGAGTACTCAGGTTGTGACCTAACCAATGATTTATACAGTTCCAGCATAACCTCCCTGCTCTTGTATTCTATACCTCAGCTAATAAAGGAAAGGATTCCATATGCCTTCTTAACCACCTATCGACCTGACCTGCTACCTTCAGGACATCAGTGGACATTGACTCCAAGGTCCCTCACATCCTCTACGCTTCTCAGCATTTTCCTATTAATTGTCTATCCCTTTGCCTTGTTTGACCTCCTCAATTACACACTTCATACTTAACCGGTTGAATTCCATTTGACACTTTTCTGCCATCAATATCTTCCTGCAGCTTACAGCTATCCTCCTCGCTATCTACCACATGGCAAATTTGTGTGCCATCTGCACACATCTTGATCATGCCCCTACATTTACGTTCAAATCGTTGATATATGCCCCAAAAAGCAGGTGATCCAGAAATGAGCCCTGTGGAAAACCACTTGAAACAGACCTCAAGTCAGTAAAACACCCATCAAGGAGATCCTAGTATTCTCTGGGAAGATAGGGAGGAGATTGCAGAGCATTTGTCCTTGATCTTTATGTCGTCATTGTCGACAGTAATAGTGCCGGAAGACTGGAGGATAGCAAATGTTGTCCCCTTGTTCAAGAAGGGGAGTAGAGACAGCCCTGGTAATTACAGACCTGTGAGCCTTACTTCGGTTGTGGGTAAAATGTTGGAAAAGGGTACAAGACACAGGATTTATAATCATCTTGAAAAGAATAAGTTCAATAGCGATAGTCAGCACGGTTTTGTGAAAGGTAGGTCGTGCCTCACAAACCTTATTGAGTTTTTCGAGAAGGTGACCAAACAGGTGGATGAGGGTAAAGCAGTGGATGTGGTGTATATGGATTTCAGTAAGGCGTTTGATAAGGTTCCCCACGGTAGGCTATTGCAGAAAATACGGAAGTATGGGGTTGAAGGTGATTTAGAGCTTTGGATCAGAAATTGGCTAGCTGAAAGAAGACAGAGGGTGGTGGTTGATGGCAAATGTTCATCCTGGAGTTTAGTTACTAGTGGTCTAGCACAAGGATCTGTTTTGGGGCCACTGCTGTTTGTCATTTTTATAAATGACCTGGAACAGGGTGTAGAAGGGTTAGTTCGTAAATTTGCGGATGACACTAAGGTCGGTGGAGTTGTGGATAGTGCCGAAGGATGTTGTAGGGTACAGAGGGACATTGATAGGCTGCAGAGCTTGGCTGAGGGATTGCAAATGGAGTTTAATGCGGAAAAGTGTGAGGTGATTCACTTTGGAAGGAGTAACAGGAATGCAGAGCACTGGGCTAATGGGAAGATTCTTGGTAGTGAAGATGCACAGAGAGAGCTTGGTGTCCAGGTACATAAATCCCTGAAGGTTGCTACCCAGGTTAATGGGGCTGTTATGAAGGCATATGGTGTATTAGCTTTTATTAGTAGGGGGATCGAGTTTCGGAGCCACGAGGTCATGCTGCAGCTGTACAAAACTCTGGTGAGACCGCACCTGGAGTATTGCGTGCAGTTCTGGTCACCGCATTATAGGAAGGATGAGGAAGCTTTGGAAAGGGTGCAGAGGAGATTTACTAGGATGTTGCCTGGTATGGAGGGAAGGTCTTACGAGGAAAGGCCGAGGGACTTGAGGTTGTTTTCGTTGGAGAGAAGGAGGAGGAGAGGTGGCTTAATAGAGACAAATAAGATAATCAGAGGTTTCGATAGGGTGGATAGTGAGAGTCTTTTTCCTGGGATGGTGATGGCAAACACGAGGGGACATAGCTTGAAGTTGAGGGGTGATAGATATAGGACAGATGTTAGAGGTAGTTTCTTTACTCAGAGTGTAGTAGGGGCGTGGAACGCCCTGCCTGCAACAATAGTAGACTCGCCAACTTTAAGGGCATTTAAGTGGTCATTGGATAGATATATGGATGAAAATGGAATAATGTAGGTCAGATGGTTTCACAGGTCGGCGCAACATCGAGGGCCGAAGGGCCTGTCCTGCGCTGTAATGTTCTAAATTCTAAATCAACAATCACCCTTTGTTTCCTGTCACTGAGCCAATTTTGTATCCAGCTTGCTGCGTTTCCCTGGATTCCATGCGATTTAATTTTTTAACTAGTGTGCCACATGGGAACTTGTCAAAAGCCTTGCAAAAATCCACGGAGACCATATCATCTGCACTACCCTCATCTATCATCCTTGCTACTTCGTCGACAAATTCAATCAAGTTGGTCAAACAATATCTTCCCTTATCAAATCCATGCTGACTGTCCTTGATTGACCTGAGCCTTTCTAAGTGACAGTTTATCCTGTCTCTGAGAATAGATTACAATCATTTTCCCACTACTGAGGTAACACTGACTGGCCTGCAATTGTTTGGTATATCTCTTGCTCCATTTTCAAGAGGTACAATGTTAACAGTTCACCAATCCTCTGGCACTACACCTGCATCCAGTGAGGATTGGAAAATGATGGTCAGACCCTCTGCTATTTCCTCTCTCACTTCATTTGACAGCCTCGGATACATTTCATCAGGCCCTGGTGATTTATCAACTTTCAAGGATGCTAATCCCATTAATACTTCCTCTCTCCTATGTATATCACATCAAATAACTTTCTGCTGGTTAGAGTCATACCTAACGCAAAGGAAGATGGTTGTGGTTGTTGCAGGTCAATCAGCTCAGCTCCAATACATCACCGCAAGAGTTCCTCAGAGTAGTGTCTTAGGCCTAACTATCGTCAGATGCTTCATCAGTTACATTCTTTCAATCATAAGGTCAGACCTGGGGATGTTCGCTGATGATTGCACAATTTTCATGACCAATCGTGACTCCAAAGTACTGAAGCAGTCCGTGCAGAAATGCAGCAAGACTTGGACAATATCATGGCTTGGGCTGATAATTGACAAGTATCATTCGCACTGCACTAGTGCCAGGCAATGACCATCTCCAACAAGAGATAATCTAATCATCTCCGTTGACATTCAATGACATTACCATCGCTGAATCCCCCACTATCAACATCCCAGGGGCTACTATTGACCAGAAACTGAACAGGAATAGCCATATAAATACCATGGCTAAAAGAGCAGGTCATATGCGAGGAATCCTGAGGCGAGTAACTCACCTCCTGACTCCCCAAAGCCAGTCCACCATCTGCAGGGCACAAGTCAGGAGTGTGATGGAATTCTGTCTGCTTGTCTGGATGGCTGCAGCTCCAACAACACTCAAGAAGCTCGGCATCATGATTGGCACCCCATCCACAACATTCACTCCCTCCACCACCGACGCACAGTGGCAGCAGTGTGTACCATCTGCAAGATGCACTGCAGCAACACACCAAGGCTCCTTAGACAGCACCTTCAAAACACACAACCTCTACCACATAGAAGGGCAAGGGCAGCAGATGTATGGAAACACCACCACCTGCAAGTTCCCCTCCAAGCCACACACCATGCTGATTTGAAACTATCTTGCAGTTCCTTCACTGTCGCTGGGTCAAAATACTGGAACTTCCTTCCGAACAGCACTGTGGGTGTACCTACCCCACGTGGATTGCAGTGGTTCAAGAAGGCAGCTCACCACCACCTTCTCAAGGGTAATTAGGGATGGACAATAAATGCTGGCCTGGCCAGCGATGTCCACATCCCATGAATGAATAAAAAAAATGATGCCAGAGAACTGGAGGGCTGTAAATGTTACACCCTGTTTAAAAAAGGGAGGTTAGATAAATCCTGTAACTGTCAATCAAATGTTGATTCTTGGAAAATTCTGGAGGCCGTAACCCAGCACAAAAATATTTCTTGCTTGTAATATCATATCTTAATAAATGACAAGCAGCAGGGATACCTTCATGGAAAATCATTGCTGATAATCTTGATAGTTTGTTGACAGAATTGTGAGTGTTAACGAGGATAGCGTGATTCGTGTTATAGAATCATAGAATCGTAGAAAATTTAAGGCACAGAAAGAGGCCACTTGGCCCATCGTGTCTGTGCCTGCCGAAAAGTTATCCACCTATCTTATCCCACCTTCCAGCATTTAATCCATAACCCTGCAGATTATGACACTTGTGGTGCACATTCAGACTCTTTTTGAATCAGTAGAGGGTTTCTGCCTCAACCATCCTTTCAGGACGTGAGTTCCAGACCCTCACTAAAAGCAAGGGACCCAGTACCGAGCCCCGTGGAAAACCACGGGAAAGTCCTCCAGTCAATACCCGTCAACAATTACCCTTTGTTTCCTGTCACTGAGACAATTTTGTATTTCTGGGTGAACATGTTTTTCCTCAACTCCCTTCTGAAAGTTCTACCTATCACTTTAAATCTATGTCCCCTAGTCACTGACCTTTCTGCGAAGGTGAATAGAGCCTTCACCTCCACTCTATCCAGGCTCCACAAAATGTTGTTCATTTCAATCAGATCTCCCCTTAGCCTTCTCTGTTCCATGGAGAACAACCCCAGCCTATCCAATCTTTCCTCATAAATCTCCTGTGTACCCTCTCTCGTGCAATTACTTCCTTTCTGTAATGTGGTTACCAGAACTGCACAAAGTATTCAAGATGTGGCCTAACCAATGTTTTATACAGTTCCAGCAAAACCTCCCAGCTCTTACATTCTATACCTCAGCTAAAAAGGGAAATGATTCCATATGCATTCTTACCTGCCTTATTGACCTATCCTGCTATCTTCAGGGATATGTGGGCATTCACTCCAAAGTTCCTTACTTGCTCTACACTTCTCAGTATTGTCCTAGTAATCGTGTATTCCTTTGCTGGTTTGAGCTCCTCACACTTATCCGGGTCGAATCCCATTTTGCTGCCCATCTGACCAGACCGTCAATATCTTCCTGCAGCCTTCTCGCTATCGACCACATGGCCAATCTTTGTGTCGTCTGCAAAAGTCTTTATCATACCCCCTACATTTACGTCTAAATCTTTAATATAGACAACAGAAAGCAGGGGACCCATTACTGAGCCCTGTGGAATGATATTGGAAACAGTCCTCCAGTCGCAAAAATACTTGTCAATAATTACCTTTTATTTCCTGCCACTGAGCCAATTTTGTATCCGCCTTGCTGCATTTCTCTGGATGCCATTAGATTTTATTTTTTGAACCAGTTTCTCATGTGGGGCATTGTCAGAAGCCTTGCTAAAATCCATGTAGACCACATCAACTGCACTACCCTCATCTATATTCCTTGTAACATCTTCAAAAAATTCGATCAATTTGGTCAAACAAGAGCCTCCCTTAACAAATCCATGCTGACTATCCTTGATTAACCTGTGCCTCTCTAAATGACAGTTTATCCCGTCTCTCAGAATAGATTCCAATAATTTGCCCACTACTGAGGTTAGACTGACTGGCCTGTAATTATTCAGACTATCCTTCGCTCCCTTTTTAAACAGAGGTACAATGTTAGCAATTCTCCAATACTCCAGCATCACAACTGTATCTAGTGAGGATTGGAAAATGATGGTGGGCAGACGCTCTGCTATTTCTTCTCTTGCTTCTTCGAACAGCCTGGGGTACATTTCATCCGGCTCTGGTGATGTTTCAACTTTCAAGGATGCTAATCCCATTAATACTTCCTCTCTCCCTATGTTTATCACACGCAATAATTCACACTCCTCCTTAACGACAATATCTAAATCCCCCCTCTTTTCTGAAGACATACGCAAAGTGTTCAATAAAGAACCATACCAATATCTTCCACCCTTATACAAAGGTTATCTTTCTGATCTGTTATGGGTCCTACTCTTCCCTCAGTTATCCTCTTACTCGTAATGTATTGAGAAAACATCTTTGGGTTCACCTTGATTTTGCTTGCCAATATTATTTCATTCCCTCTCTTTCATTTCCTAATTTCCTTTTTGATTTGACCCCTCCACTTTCTAAACTCCTCTCAACTTTCTGTAGTATTGAGTTCTCAGTGTCGGATATATGCTTCCCTTTTCTGTCTTATCCTACCCTGTCGGCACCTTGACATCCATGGGACTCGAGATTTGGCCGACTCACCCTTTTTCTTTGTGGGAACATGTTTATCCTGAACCTCTTGAATCTCCCCTTTGAATGCCTCCCACTGCTCTGAGACTGAATTACCTTCAAGCAGCTGTTTCCAGTCCACTTTCGCTCCACAGTTTAGTAATATCAGCCTTGCCCCATTGAGAACTCTAACTGCTGATATATCTCTTGTCCTGGTCCATAATTATGTTAAAACTAACTGAATTATGATCATTCCCACCAAAATGCTCTCCCACAGCTACTCCTTCCACCTGCACATCTTCATTTCCTAAAACAATGTCTAAAACGGCACCCTCTCTTGTTGGACTTGTTACATCCTGGTCAAAAACGTTCTCCTGAATGCACCTCAAGATTTCTGCTCCCTCAATTCTTTTCATACTAAACTTATCCCACTTAATATTGGGGCAATGAAAATCCCCTACTATTACTGCCTTATTGTTCTTTCACTTCTCAGAGAGGTGCCTACATATCTGCTCTTCTATCTCACCCTGACTATTTGGCTGTCGAGATAACACTCCCAGCAGTGTGATTGTCCCTTTTTGGTTCCTTCGCTCAATCCATATGGTCTCACTTGATGAACCTTCCAACATATCATCCCTCCTCACAACTGCAATAGATACCTTGACCAAACTTGTCACTCCCCCTCCTTTCTTATCACCTTCCCCATCGCATCTGAAAACCCGGTAACCAGGAACGTTGAGCTGCCATTCCTGTCCCTCCTTAAGCCATGTTTCTGTAATGGCTATGATATCATACTACCACGTGTCTATCTGTGCCCTCAGCTCATCTGCTTTATTTGCTATACCCCTTGCATTGAAATAGATACCCTTGAGCACTGCTAAGCTCTTCATCTTTATTTTATAACCTTTGTTTCCTCTGTCTTCCAGACTCATCCATTAATTGTCCGCCTTCCATTTTCATTTCTGATTTTGTCCCAGCTGAGTCTACCCTCAGGTCCCCATCCCCCTACCAAACTAGTTTAAACCCTCCCCAACAGTACTAGCAAAACGTTCCACAAGGAACCCAGTCCCGACTCTGTTCAGGTGCAAATCTTCCGGCCTATACAGGACCCATCTCGCCCAGAGCTGGTGCCAGTGTCCCAGGAATATGAGGCCCTCCTTTCGGCATCATATTTCCAGCCAAACATCCATCTGTCTCATCTTTCTATTTCTGTGCTCAGTTGTGCGTGGCATTGGGAGGATTCCGGAGATTGCTACTTTTGACATCCTGCTTGTCAATTTCTTCCCTTGCTCCCAAATCCTGACCACAGAACAACATTCCTCTTTCTACCTATGTCGTTGGTTCCGATGTGAACCACGACTTCTGGCTGTTCCCCTTCACCTTCAGGATGCTCTCCTCCCGAGCGGTTCAGACATCGGAAGCATTGCTTCATCACACCGATGGTCTATTCCTGGTGACACCATTGCCCACGTTATACACAAGTTAATTGTGTGATGTTGGTTGGCGGTGGGAGGTGGTTTGGGGGAGTAGAAACATGAGATGTGTCCAGAGGGGGTTTCCTTTGTCTCCGAGGAGCCACATTCTGAATCAGCATGGAGACCGAAGTGTTGGGACCGGCTGACTGCTTCAGAATGAAGGTATGGTGGCTGCAGCCAGCATAGTGGACATTCACCAATATGATGTACCGGGCATGCTCTCACACCAACTGTACACTAATGGAGTGAGAGTTCTTCCAGTTCCTATGACTCTCCCTATTGAAATGGGGGCCCGGAAGAGCAACCTACACCATCAGGAATCCCGCTATCCTGACAAAGCCATGGGATCTCTCATCCTGCTTCTCCCTGCTGAGGGAGAATAGATGACATAGATGGTCACCCTCACCTCCCAGAATTATCAATGGACAACACACAGGCCTCACAGCTACTGGTCAGTTAGTGTAACATCAGTGTTGATTAAGGTTTTAGAAACAATAATAAGGGAAAAAGGGCAACACACACATGGTGAGGTTTGAGTTATTTAAGGATTGTCAGCACGGATTTCTAAAAGGCAGATTATGCTTGATGAACTAATTGAATTTATTTTGATGATCAGAGAAGGTTGATGAAGGGAATGTGGTGGATGTTGTTGACATGGATTTTATGAAAGTATTTGATGTAGAACCAAACAAAAGCTTGGTTAACAAAATTGAAGCTCATGGAATAGCATCCAATTGGATCAAAAATTGTCCAAAGGACAGCAAAAAGAGAAATGTGTTAAATGGTTGTTTTTCAGACTGGAGGATGGTAGACAGTGATGTTCCCCAAGGGTCAGTGCTAGGAATACTGATTTATTTATTTATTTTTGCTGTATGTAAATGACACGGATCTTGGAATACAGAGTAGAATTTCAAAATTTTCCGAAGATACCAAACTTGGAGGAGTGGTAAGCAGTGAAGATGATACAAACTGCCTGCAACAGGATCTAGATAGGCTAGCAGAATGGACAGAGAAGTGGCAGGTAGAATTTAATAAAGAGGAGTGTGAGCTGATGCATTTGAACAGAAGGAATAGGAAGGCAATATAGACTTAATAGCACAGTTCTAACGTTTATGCAGGAACAGAAGGATCTGGGGCTCCATATGCATTGATCGAGGCAGGACCTGTTAGGAGAGTATTTTGCAAAACGTATCGACCACACTTGGAATATTGTGTTCACTTCTGGTCGCCTCAGTTTCGGAAGGATGTGGAAGCTTTCGAGAGAGTGCAGAGGAGATTTACCGGGATACTGCCTGGACTGGAGGGCATGTCCTACGAAGAAAGATTGAGGGAGCGAGGTCTTTTCTCATTGGAGCGAAGAAGGATGAGAGGTGACTTGATAGAGTGGATAGTCAGAGACGATTTCCCAGAGTGGAAAGGGCTATCACCAGGGGACATAATTTTAATGTGATTGGAGGAAGGTTTCGGGGAGATGTCAGAGGTAGGTTCTTTACACAGAGAGTGGTGGGTGTGTGGAATGCGCTGCCAGCGGTGGTAGTAGATTCAGATACATTGGGGCATTTAAGCGACTCTTGGAGAGGTACATGGATGATAGTAGAATGACGGGTAGGCAGTTAGTTTGATCTTAGAGTAGGTTAAAGGTTCGGCACAACATCGTGGGCTGAAGGGCCTGTACTGTGTGTACCGTTCTATGTTCTATCTTGGGATTTATCATTAGAGACAAAGATACAAAATAAGGGAAGTGATGCAGAACCTTCATCAAGCTTTGGTTCGGCCCCAACTAGAGAACTGTGTCCAGTTCTGGTCACCACTCTTTACGAAGGATATGAAGGTCCTTGAGAGGGTGCAGAGGAGATTTAACAGAATGGTTCCAGGAAATGGTACGGGTGGGGGGGGGGGGGGGGGGTGGTGCGGTGGGGGGGTGGGTTGGAGCGGGATGTTTAGTTACAAGGTTAGTTTGGAGAAGATGGAGTTGTTCTCCCTGGAGTAAAGGAGATTGAGAGAGATTTGATAGAGGTGTGCAAGATTATGATAGGCTTAGATAAGAAAGACATGGAAAAACTGTTCCCATTAACTGATGAAACACAGACTAGGGGACACAGATGGAAGGTTTGGGTAAGGGATGCAGGGGGAAAATGAGGAAGAACTTTTCTACACAGTGGATGGTAATGAGATGGAACTCACTGCCCATGAGGGTGGTGGAAGCCGAGACAATCAATGATTTCAAAAGGAAACTGGATGGACACCTGAAGGAAATGAACTTGCAGGGATATGGGGATTGTGCGGGGGCGTGGGACTGACTGGATGGTTCCAAACAGAGCTGGCATGGGGGGACCGAATGGCCTCCTTCTGTTTTGTAAATGTCTCTACGACCCTATCGCTGTCTATGACTGTATGTTGGATATGTCTCCGGCTCCTTCCTGGAAAGATCCAGATACATGGAGTTTCAATGAAGCTGTGACCTTAACAGCCACAGACAGCTCCTTTCTCACCCTGGTGAGAGGCTCCAGGTCGTGTTACAGGAGGTGTCACAGCTCTGTGACCATCTCCTTATTGAATCAGAGTCACCTCACACACTGTTCCTGGGTTCGGTGTAGGTAGGAAAATTGCTCTTGGAAAACCCGGGGTGGGTTGGGCAACGCCCCTTCCTCCTCCCTCTTGACAGAGCTTCCCTTCTCTGCAGTCTCTGCTCCATGTGTTGGTCATGTTACAGACCCAGAGACACTATAACTACAGTCCCCATACCTCGTCCAGAGTTGGGTCACCAAATCCTTTGTCCTCCCTGAATGTCTGCAGCAGCTCACAACACGACCTCCAGAAAACCATCCACAGAACCTCCACCAACTTTACAATAGCAGAAGTAAGTCAAAAGCCTCTCACCTGTACGTTGGATGCTTGGTCATTTTAAATAAGACTAGAGGGGGTACCTCGTGCTGCTGAATTTATGTTCAGCTGAGAGTGACTAACATAGGCGGTCAGTGGACATGCACAGACCAAGTTTCAAAGACGTACATCAAAGTTCCCGGTATGGTACATTGACATCACTTTCAAATCCATCCTCAAAGGGACAACACATATCCGGTACGATTGAGCTCGTGCCCTGCCCAGCTTGGGACACTGTGCTGGCCACACTAGAATTGGCCGGCTGTGAAGACCACACGAATAGAACATAGATGATACGAGTTTGCTGGAGCCCTGCCCAGCATGGGGTATTGTGCACTAGCAGTGGTCGGCTCTGCAGTTCTCATCATTTTATGGATCCCAGCTCCTGTACCGTCAGCACCAGTAGTGCTGCAGAGTCTAAAATCGTGGCTCTGGACAGATACAGAGGGAAATAAATTCACTTTAAAAGGAGAACTGAAAAAATATTGAAGTCAAAAGAGTTACAGGAATATGGGAAATGGACAGGGAAATGGGACTAACTGGAGGGGTGAGGCCATGGAGAGATTCAAACACAGGAATGATTAAAATTAAGGTGCTGCCAGACTGGGAGCCAATGTCGATCAGTGAGCACGGGGTGATGGGTGATCTGGATTTGGTGTGAGTTAGGATACAGGCAGCAGAGTTCTGGATGGACTGTAGTTTATGGAGGTTTATAACTGGGAGGGTGACCAGGATAGAATTGGAATAGTCAAGTGTGGATTTAACAGTGACACGGATGAGGGTTTATGCAGCAGATGGGCTGAGGCAGAAGTGGAGATGGGTGAAATTACAGAGGTGTTAGTAGGCAGGGTGGTGATGGAGAGAATATGGAGAAGAACTCAGCTCAGGTTTCAATATAACACAGAAGTTGTAAACTGTCTGGTACAAGCTCAGATATTGGGCAGGATGGAGTATGTGCTTCCCAGATAGGGGATGGTGTTTGTGATGGAGACCAATGACACTCGCTTCAGTCTTACAAAAATTTTCATTACAGAACAGTATTTCATTGAAACAGGGTTTACAGATCTCCTAGCCTGAAATAGAGACAGCAACAGCAGCAACGATGAGAGAGTAAATGACAAGAACTGTAATACAGTTGACAAAGGTTTATAGAGCTAATAGCTGGAGATATTCACCAGGCATACAACGGCATCAAGAAGGGCAGAGTAAATTACAGGAGCAGTAATGCAGTTAAACATGGTTTAAAAAATTAATAGCCAGATAGAGAGACTTACCAGGGACACCAATAATAGCCAGGCTGGGATAGTAAATATATTGAATAATCATCAGTGCGAGATAGATACGAGTGTTTAATGAGTACCGAACATAATATGTAGAAAGAGAGTAAAGATCCGAGGATAAACTCCTGTCCATTGTTGTAACATTCCAATCTATTGTTCTCAGATTCTGACCCATTGTTGTAACATTCCAATCTGTTGTTCTCAGAGTCTGACCCATTGTTGTAACATTCCAATCTAGTGTGCTCAGATTCTGACCCATTGTTGCACCATTCCAATCTATTGTTCTCAGATTCTGACCCATTGTTGTAACATTCCAGTCTTTTGTTCTCAGATTCTGATCTATCCTCTCTCTATCTCTCTGGAGCAGCTGATCTCTGTAAGTGCCGGAGCTGATGCTCCCACTGACTATGGAATAACATATCGAAAGAAGCCCCTTATTAATAGAAGATGGAAAACACAATTAGGGTCCATGGAGACTGACATTATGTACAGTCACGGAACAAACAGATTCAGTTAACTCTTTTCAATCCTACACTTTTTGTACCACAATAAAGTTGAACGTTTACCCAGTCTGGATGGGATGTATGATGGTTGCTGAGGGAAGGAATAGTGGAAATAGCCGAGGCACTGGCCAGAATATTCCAATCCCCCTTGGATATGGGCGGGATGACAGATTTCCACAGGCTCACCACTCTCTGGGTGGAGAAACGTCTCCTCATCTCAGTCCTGAAAGTTTTACCCTGTATCCTTAGACTATGAGCCCTGGTCCGGGAGTCCCCCACCATCGGGAACATCCTTCCTGCATCTACCCTGTCAAGTCCCGTTAGAATGTTATAGGTTTCGATGAGATCCCTCCTCACTCTTCTGAATTCCAGTAAATATAGTCCTAACCGACTCAATCTCTCCTCGTACGACAGTCCTACCACCCCAGGAATCAGTCTGGTAAAATTCTACTGCACTCCCTCTATAGCAAGAACAGCCTTCCTCAGATAAGGAGACCAAAACTGCACACAATATTCCAAGTGCGGCCTCACCAAGGCCCTGCATAATTGCAGCAAAACATCCCTGCTCCTGTACTCGAATCCTGTCTCTATGAAGGCCAA
The DNA here is from genome assembly GCF_036365525.1 of Heterodontus francisci. Taxonomy (NCBI): domain Eukaryota; kingdom Metazoa; phylum Chordata; class Chondrichthyes; order Heterodontiformes; family Heterodontidae; genus Heterodontus; species Heterodontus francisci. Next base: position 554,082 of record NW_027140332.1, read on the forward strand.
CATAACATTCGCCTTTCTCTACCACCTGTTGTACCTGCATGCTTACCTTCAGTGACTGGTGTACGAAAACACCCAGGTCTCGCTGCATATTCCCCTCTCTCAGTTTATAGCCGTTCAGATAATATTTTGCCTTCCTGTTTTTTCTAGTAAAGTGGATAACTTCACATTTATCCACATTATACTGCATCTGCCATGCATTTGCCCACTCACTCAACTTGTCCAAATCACCCGGAATCCTCTCTGCATCCCCTTCACAACTCACCCTCCCACCCAATTTTGTATCATCTGCAAATCTGGAGATATTACATTTAGTTTCCTCATCTAAATCATTAATATATATTGTGAATAACTGAGGTCCTAGCTCCGATCCCAGCGGTACCCCACTAGTCACTGCCTGCCATTCAGAAAAAGATCTGTATGTTCCAATGCTTTGTTTCCTGTCTGCCAACCAATTTTCTATCCATCGCAATACACTACCCCCAATCCCATGCGCGTTATTTTTACACGCTAAACCCTTACGTGGAACTATGGCGAGAGCCTTCTGAAAGCGCAAATAAACCGCATCCACTGGCTCCCCCTCATCAACTCTACTAGTTACATCCTCGAAGAATTCTAGTAGATTTATCAAGCAAGATTTCACTTTCATAAATCCATGCTGACTCTGTCCGACTCTACCACTGTTCTCCAAGTGCTCTGCTGCAAAATCTTTGATAATGGACTCCGGGATTTTTCCCACAACCGATGTCAGGCTGACTGGTCTACAATTTCCTGCTTTCTCTCTACTCCCTTTTTGAATAGTGGGGTAACATTAGCTACCTTCCAATCTGTGGGAATTGTTCCGGAGTCCATAGAATCTTGGAAGATGACCACCAATGCATCCACTATTTCTCGGGCCACTTCCATAAGTACTCTGGGATGTAAATTACTAGGACCTGGGGATTTATCGGCCTTCAATACCATCAACTTCTCCAACGCCATTTCTCTACTAATACTGATATCTTTCAGTTCCTCTCTCTCACTAAACCCTGTATTCACCAACATTTCTGGTATGATATTTGTGTCCTCCTTTGTGAAGACAGAACTAAAGTATGCATTTAGTTGGTCAGCCATTTCTTTGTTTCCCAGAATAAATCCCCCTGTTTCTGACTGTAACGGACCTGCCTTTGCCTTCGCCAATCTTTTCCTCTTCACATACCTATAGATTCGTGTACAGTCAGTTTATATGTTACCCATAAGCTTACTCTCGTACTCCATTTTCCCTTCTCAATCAATCCCTTGGTGCTCCTTTGCTGAATTTTAAACTGCTCCCAATCCTCAGGTCTGTTGTTTTTCCTGGCAAATTTATATGCCTCTTGCTTGGATCTAACGCTATCTCTAATTGACCTTGTCAGCCATGATTTGGCGACCTTTTCCGTTTTACTTTTGTGCCAGACAGGGATAAACAATTGTTGCAGTTTATCCATGCGCTCTTTGAATGTTTGCCTTTGCCTATCCAGGGTCATCTCTTTAAGTAACGTTTCCCAATGTATCATCAACGACTCATGTCTCATACTTTCGTAGCTTACTTTATTAAGATTCACGACCCTAGTCTCAGAATCAACCAGGACACTCTCCATCATGATGAAGAATTCTATCATATTATGGTCGTTCATTCCCAAGGGATCTCGCACATCTAGAGTGTTAATTATTCCTCTCTCATTACACAATAACCAGTCTAGGATGGCCTGTTCTCCAGTTGGTTGCTCAAAGGATTGGTCCTGAAAACCATCCCGTATATTCTCCAGCAATTCCTCCACAATGTATTGTGATCAATTTGATTTGACCAATCTATATGCAGATTCAAGAAACTCATTGCAGATGTTCCTTTATCGCATGTGTCTCTAATTTCCTGTACATTGCCATTCCCAAATTCAGCACTACGGTCTGGGGGTCCATATACAAACCCCACTAACGTTTTCTGCCCCTTCGTGTTTCTCAGCTCTCCCCATACATATTCGATCTCGTCAGAGCTAATATCCTGCCTCACGATTGCGTTCATTTACTCTTTAACCAGCAATGCAACTCCACCGGGGTTGGAGATAGGCCGTTTTACTGATAGTGTGAATATTTGGTCAGAAGCTCATCTCAAGACATCTCAGGGTTAACTATGTAACTAAGTCTGTGAACAGTTTGGCTTCGTCTCAAACATTTACAAAGGAGAGGGATGGAGTGTGTAACTAGGAAATGTTTGGAGCAGAGACAGAAAACAATGGCTTCAATCTTCTCAATATTTAATTGACATTGCAGATGTGTGAGGTAATACATTTTGAAATGATGAATGAGGAGAGACAATACAAGTTAAATGGTACAACTACAAAGGTGGCGAAATAACAGAGACACCTGGGGTGTTTGTGCACAAATCTTTGAAGGTGGCAGGAAAGGTTATCTTGACAGTTAATAAATGTATGGGATCCTTGGGTTTATAAATAGAGGCAAAAAGAACAAAAGCAAGGACATTATGTGAAACATATATAAAATACTAGTTCAGCTGCACCTGGAGTCTTGTGTCGAATACTGGGAACCACACTTTCGGCAGGACATGAAGCCTTCGGAGAGGGTACAGAACTGTTTTGCTAGAATTTGTGCAGGCATGAGGGATTACAGTTATGTAGCTGAGGTTGTTCTGCTTAGAGCAAAGAACTTTCAGAGGAGATTTGATTGAGGTGTTTAACATTAGGAAGGATTTAGATAAATTAAATAAAGAGAAACTATTTCCAATATCCAAGAGACACAGATTTAAGGTGATTGGTAAAAGAAGCAGACATGAGGATTTTTGTTTCTGAGTGGTTTGGATTTGGAATGCACTGTCTGATAGGCTGATGGATACAGATTCAATAGTAGATCCCAAAAGGGAATTGGATAAATATCTGAAGGAGAAAAAATGCAAGGATATAGTGAAAGAGTCGGGGAGTGGGACTAACTGGATTGCTCTTTGAAAGGGCCAGCACAGACTTGATGGGCCGAATGACCTCATTATGTCTGTGCTATTCTATGAATCTATGATGGTTCCCACCTGGACTTTCACAATATTCCAATCCTTTCACAAGGAGTTTGATAAAGTACCACATAAAAGCCATGTTACCGAATTAGAAACACATGGGATAAAAGGACCAATGTCAGCAGTGGCTCAGTTTGTAGCTCTCTCCCCTTTCAGTCACAAGCTTCCAGGATCAAGTGTCACTGCAGGACTTGATCACAAGAATCAAGGCTGACATTGCAGTGAAGTACTGAGGGTGTGCTGCACTGTCAGAGGTGCAGTCTATCGAATGAAACTTTAAACCAAGTTGCACTCTGTCCTCTCAGCTGGATGTTAAAGATCCCATCGCACGATGTAGAAGCAGGGCAGGGGAATTATTCCCGGTGTCCTGGTCAAAATGTTTCCTTCAATCAACATCACAAAAACAGATCTGATCATTCTCACATGACTGCTTGTGGGATATTGCTGTGCAGAAATTGTCTGCCTGGTTCCTACATTACAAGAGTGACTTCGCTTTCAGAAGTATTCATTGGAAGTATACATTAAGAAGTATACATTAAGAAGTATTCACTTTGGAACATGCAGTGGTCATGAAAGGCGTTTCATCAATGGAAGTCTGTTCTTTTATTTTCAATGTCAGCATGTGGGAAATTAGCTCAGTGACAGAAAGTAGAGAATAGTGGAGAATGGTTGTTGTTCGGTCTGGAGGGAAGTAGTCAATGGGGTTCCCCAGGGTCACTGTTGCTGTATGTTAATGCAATGGGCTTGTGTACAGAGGTGATAATGTCAAATATTTCAGATGGCAGGAAAGGCAGAAATGTTACTAAACAATGAGAAGGATAGTAACACACTTCAGGAGGACAGAGACTGACTGGTGAAATTTGCAGGCGGATGGCAAATATAATTTAACACAGTGAAGTGTGAAGTGAGACATTTGGGTAGGAAGTGCAAGGGAAGGCAACAGAAACAAATTGGTATTGTTTAAATGAGGAGACAGGAACAGAGAGTCTTGCTGTGTATTCAGACAGATCATTGAAGGTCGCAGGAAAAGTTGACAAGTTTATGCCTGATATAACAGACATCAGGTAGAAAACACTATTGAGAAGCAGGCTGAATGTTGAAGGTCCAGAGGGGAAGTGAAAAAGCAAATAAGGGAAGCAAAGAGTGAGCATGAAAAGAGGCGAGCATTGAAGGAAATCCCAAAGTTTTCTATCGGCATCTAAATAGTAAAAGGGTAGTAAAAGGAACAATGGGGCCGACTCAGGACCATAAAGGGGATTTGCACATGGAGGCAGAGGATATAGCTGAGGGACTAAATGAATAATTTCCACCTGTCTTTACCAAGGAAGAAGATATGGAATCCTTTCCTTTATTAGCTGAGGTATAGAATATACGGCCAGGGAGGTTATGCTAGAATTATATAACTCATTGGTCAGGACACAACTTGAGGACTGTGTGCAGTTCTGCTCACCTCATTACAGAAAGGATGTAATTGCACCAGAGAGGGTACACAGGAGATTTATGAGGATGTGGCGAGGACTGGAAAAATGCAGCTATGAGGAAAGATTGGACAGGCTGGGACTGTTCTTCTTGGAATCGAGAAGGCTGAGGGGAAATCTGATTGAAATGTACAAAACCGGGAGGGGCCTGGATAGAGTGGAGGTGAAGGGTCCATTCACCTTAGCAAAGAGGTCAGTGACGAGGGGGCATGGACTTAAAGTGATTGGTAGAAAGATTAAAAGGGAGCTGCGGATTTTATTTTTCACCCAGCGGGTGGTGGGAGCCTGGAACTCACTTTCTGAAAGGGTAGTTGAGGCAGAAACCCACAACTCATTCAAAAGGTGTCTGGATATGCACCTCAAGTGCTGTAATCTATCAAATGCTGGAAGGTAGGATTAGAATGGATGGGTCGTTTTTTGGACAGCATAGACACGATGGGCCAAGTGGTCTCTCTGTGTGCCATAAACTGTCTATGATTCTATGATGCAACCCAGGCAATGTTGAAAGAGGAGGTACGTCGGACACGAGTGGGGTTTAAAATTGATAAAGAGGAAGTATTAGATAGGCTGTCTGGACTTAAATTGAATAAAGCACCAGGAACAGATGAGATGCATCCAAGGATACTGAGGGAAGTGAGGGTGGAAATCACAGAGGCACTGGACATAATTTTTCAGTCTTCCTTAGACTTGAGGGTGATGCAAGAGGACTGGAGAATTGCAAACGTTACATCCTTGTTCAAAAAAGGGTGTAAAGATAAGGCCAGCAACTACAGGCCTGTCAGTTAAACTTCGGTGGTGGGAAAACTTCTAGAAAGAAATAATCTTGGACAAAGCTAATAGTCACATGGACAAATGCGAGTTAATTAAACAAGCCAGCATGGATTTCTTGAGAGAACATCATGTTTAACTAATTTGCTGGAGATGTTTGAGGTGGTATCAGAGATAGTTGGTGAGGGCAATTCTGTTGATGCGGTGTACATTGACTTTCATATAACGGTCTATTCAGTTTCAAATGAACCTACCTCCACCATTCTCAAGCAGTGCATTCCAGACATTTAACTATTCCCTGCATGCAAAAACCTTTTGATACAATGCCACACAACAGACCTGTGAGCAAACTTGTCGCTCATGGAATAAAAGGGACGGTAGCAACATGGATACGAAATTAGCTGAGTGACAGGAAACAAAGAGTAGTGGTTAATGGATGTTTTACAGGCTGGAGGAAGGTTTGTGGTGGAGTTCCCCAGAGATCAGTGTTGGGATCCTTGCTTTTCCTGATATATATTAAGGACCTAAACCTGGGTGTACAGGGCACAATTTCAAAGTTTGCAGCTGATACGAAAGTTGGAAGCATTGTGAACTGTGAGGAGGATAGTGTAGAACTTCAAAAGGACACACACAAGTTGGTGGAATGGGCAGACAGGTGGCAGATGAAGTTCAATACAGAGAAATGTGAAGTGATTCATGTTGATAGGAAGAACATGGGGAGACAATATACAATAAGGGTACCATTCTACAGGGTATGCAGGAGCAGAGGGACCTGTGTGTATATGTGCAGAAGTCATTGAAGGCGGCAGGACAGGTTGAGAAAGTGTTTAATAAAGCTTGCAGGATCCTGGGCTTTATTAATAGGGGCATAGAGTACAAGAGCAAGGAAGTTATGTTAAACTTATATAAGACACTATTTCAGCCTCAGCTGTGGCATTGCGTCCAGTTCTGGGTGCCACACTTGAGGAAGGACGTGAGGGCACTGGAGAGAGTACAGAAAATATTCAATTGAATGATTCCCGGGATGAGGATTTTCAGTTATGAAGATAGGCTGGAGAAGTTAGAACTGTTTTCCTCGGAGAAGGCTGAGAGTTGCTTTTGTAGAGGTTTCAAAAATCATGAGGTGTCTGGACAGAGTAGATAGAGAGAAACAGTTCCCACCCGTGAAAGGATCGAGAACGAAAGGGCACAGATTTAAAGTCATGGGTAAAAGAAGCAAAGACGACCAGAGGAAAATATTTTTTCACACAGTGAGTGGTTAGAGTCTGGAATGCACTGCCTGAGAGTGTGGTGGAGGCAGGTTCAATTGAAGCTGAATAGACTGTTATATGAGAAGCAAGAAGGTGTAGGGTTACAGGGAGAATGCAGGGAACGGCATTAGGTGGATTGTTCATTCGGAGAGCCAGTGCAGAACCGAAATGCTGAATCGGTCGATGATGGAAAGAAAATGTAGATGAGCTCAGCTCAGGTTTAAATATAAGCGGGCAGAACCCGCTCCTCCTCCCTCTTTACAGAGCTTTCCCTTTCTGCAGCCTCTGCTCCATTTGTTGATCACGTTACAGATCAAGGTACATTGTAACTACAGTCAAGAACAAAGAACAAAGAACAGTACAGCACAGGAACAGGCCATTCGGCCCTCCAAGCCTGCGCCGATCTTGATGCCTGCCTAAACTAACAACTACTGCACTTACGGGGCCCATATCCCTCTATTCCCTTCCTATTCATGTATTTGTCAAGATGTCTCTTAAACGTCGCTATGGTATCTGCTTCCACCACCTCCCCCGGCAGCAAGTTCCAAGCACTCACCACCCTCTGTGTAAAAAACCTGCCTCGCACATCCCCTCTAAACTTTGCCCCTCGCACCTGAAACCTTTGTCCCCTAGTAACTGACTCTTGCACCCTGGGAAAAAGCTTCTGACTATCCACTCTGTCCATGCCGCTCATAACTTTGTAAACCTCTATCATGTCGCCCCTGCACCTCCGTCGATCCAGTGAAAACAATCCGAGTTTATCCAACCTCTCCTCATAGCTAATGCCCTCCAGACCAGGCAACATCCGGGTAAACCTCCTCTGTCCCCTCTCCAAAGCCTCCACATCGTTCTGGTAGTGTGGCGACCAGAATGGCACACAATATTCTAAGTGTGGCCAAACTAACGTTCTGCACAGCTGCAACATGACTTGGCAATTTTTATACTCTGTGCCTCATCCGATGAAGGCAAGCATGCCGTATGCCTTCTTGACTACCTTATCCACCTGTGTTGCTACTTTCAGTGACCTGTGGACCTGTACGCCCAGATCCCTCTGCCTGTGAATACTCCTCAGGGTTCTGCCATTTACTGTATACCTCCCACCTGCATTAGACCTTCCAAAATGCATTACCTCACATTTTTCCGGATTAAACTCCATCTGCCATTTCTCTGCCCAAGTCTCCAACCGATCTATATCCTGCTGTATACTCTGATAATCCTCATCACTGTCCGCAACTCCACCAACCTTTGTGTCATTCGCAAACTTACTAATCAGACCAGCTACATTTTCCTCCAAATCATTTATATATACTACACACATCAAAGGTCCCAGCAGTGATCCCTGCGGAACACCACTAGTCACATCCCTCCATTCAGAAAAACGCCCATCCACTGTTACCCTCTGTCTTCTTTTACTGAGCCAGTTCTGTATCCATCTTACCAGCTCACCTCTGATCCTGTTTGACTTCACCTTTCGTACCAGTCTGCCATGCGGGACCTTGTCAAAGGCTTTAGTAAAGTCCATACAGGTAACATCCACTGCCCTTTCTTCATCAATCATCTTCGTCACTTCCTCAAAAAACTCAATCAATATAGTAAGACACGACCCCCCCTTTACAAAACCATGCTGTCTCTCGCTAATAAGTTCGTTTGTTTCCAAATGGGAGTAAATCATGTCCGGAATAATCCTCTCTAATAATTTCCCAACCACTGACGTAAGGCTCACCGGCCTATAATTTCGTGGATTATCCTTGCCAACCTTCTTCAACAAAGGAACAACATTGGCTATTCTCCAGTCCTCTGGGACCTCACCTGTAACCAATGAGGATGCAAAGATTACTGTCAAGGCCCCAGCAATTTCTTCCCTTGCCTCCCTCAGTATTTTAGGGTAGATCCCATCAGGCCCTGGAGTCTTATCTACCTTAATGCTTTGCAAGACACCCAACACCTCCTCCTTATTGTTAATGAAATGACTGAGACTGTCTGCACTCCCTTCCCTAGGCTCATCATCCACCAAGTCCTTCACTTTGGTGAATACTGATGCAAAGTACTCATTTAGCACCTCGCCCATTTCCTCTGGCTCCACGCATTGATTCCCATCTCTGTCCTTGAGTGGGCCAACCCTTTCCCTGGTTACACTCTTGCTCTTTATATATCTATAAAAAGCCTTGGGATTTTCCTTAATCCTGTTTGCCAATGACTTTTCATGACCCCTTTTAGCCCTCCTAACTCCTTGCTTAAGTTCCTTCCTCCTGTCTTTATATTCCTCAAGTGCTTCGTCTGTTCCTAGCCTTCCAGCCCTTACAAATGCTTCCTTTTTCTTTTTGACTAGGCTCACAATATCCCGTGTTATCCAAGCTTCCCGAAACTTGCCAAACTTGTCTTTCTTCCAGAACATGCTGGTCCTGGATTCTAATCAGCTGACGTTTGAAAGACTCCCACATGTCAGATGTTGATTTACCCTCAAACAGCCGCCCCCAATCTAAATTCTTCAGTTCCTGCCTGATATTGTTATAATTAGTCTTCCCCCAATTTTGCACCTTCACCCGAGCACTACTCTTATCCTTATCCACAAGTACCTTAAAACTTATGGAATTATGGTCACTGTTCCCGAAATGCTCCCCCACTGAAACTTCGACCACCTGGCCGGGCTCATTCCACAATTCCAGGCCCAGTATGGCCCCATCCCTAGTTGGACTATCTACATACTGTTTCAAGAAGCCCTCCTGGAGGCTCCTCAGAAACTCTGCCCCATCCAAGCCGCACAAAGCGAATCCCAGTCAATATAGGGGAAGTTATAATCACCCACCACAACAACCCTGTTACCTTTACATCTTTTCAAAATCTGTCTGCATATCTGCTCCTCTCCCTCCCGCTGGCTGCTGGGAGGCCTGTAGTAAACCCCCAACATCGTGACTGCACCCTTCCTATTCCTGAGCTCCACCCATATTGCCTCGCTGCATGACCCCTCTGAGGTGTCCTCCCGCAGTACAGCTGTGATATTCTCCTTAACCAGTAATGCAACTCCCCCACCCCTTTTACATCCCCCTCTATCCCGCCTGAAGCTTCTAAAACCTGCATCATTTAGCTGCCAATCCTGCCCTTCCCTCAACCAAGTCCCTGCAATAGCAAAAACATCATATTTCCAAGTACTAATCCAAGTTCTAAGTTCATCTGCCTTACCTGTTATACTTCTCACATTGAAACAAATGCACTTCAGACCACCAGTCCCGCTGTGCTCAGAAACATCTCCCTGCCTGCTCTTCCTCTTTGTCCGACTGGCCTTATTTACTATGTCCTCCTCATTTATTTCACTAGCTGTCCTACTGCTGTGGTCCCCCCTCACTGCCACACTAGTTCAAACCCTCCAGAGTGACGCTAGCAAACCTTGCAGCCAGGATATTAGTGTCCTTCCAGTTTATATGCAACCCGTCCTTCTTGTACAGGACCCATCTGTCCCTGAAGAGATCCCAATTGTCCAGATATCTGAAACCCTCCCTCATGCACCAGCTGCTCAGCCACGTGTTTAGCTGCACTATCTTCCTATTTCTAGAATCACTAGTACGTAGCACTGGGAGGAATCCAGCGATTACAACCCTCGAGCTCTTGTTTTGTAACTTACTGCCTACCTTCCTAAACTCCCCCTGTAGGACCTCATCACTCTTCCTGCCTATGTCATTGCTACCGATGTGTGCCACAACCTCTGGCTGTTCACCCTCCCCCTTCAGAATTCCCCCTGTCCGTTCAGAGATATCCTTGACCCTGAAACCCGGGAGGCAACATACCATCCTGTAGTCTCTTTCACGTCCAAAGAAGCGCCTAACTGTGCCCATAACTATAGAGTCCCCTATAACTATTTCTCTTCTGCGCTTTGTACCTCCCTGCTGAACAACAGTGCCAGCCGTGGTGCCACTGCTCTGACTGCTGCTGTTTTCCCCTGATAGGCCATACCTCGTCCAGAGTTGGGTCACCAAATCCTCTGTCCTCCCTGAATGCCTGCAGCAGCTCACAACACAACCTCCAACAAACCATCCACAGCACCTCCACTAACTTTACAATAATAGAAGTAAGTCAAAAGCCTGTAAGTAAACCTGTAAGTTGGATGCCTGGTCCTTTTAAATAATACTAGAGGGGGTTCCTCATGTTGCTGAATGTATGTTCAGCTGAGAGTAACTAACACAGGCGGTCTGTGGACATGTACAGACCAAGTTTCAAAGACGTACATCAATGCTGCCGGTATGCTACATTGACATCACATTCAAAACCATCCTCAGAGCAACAATACAAACATGGTACGATTGAGCTAGAGCCCTGCCCAGCATGGGGCACTTTGCACGCCGCACTAGAAGTGCCTGGCTGTGCAGTTCACATCTCTCTATGGATCCCAGCTTCTGTACCGTCAGCACCAGTAGTGCTGTACAGTCTAAAATAGTGGCTCGGGACAGATACAGTAGGAAAGGAATTCACTTCAGAAAGAGAAATGAGAAAAGATTGAAGTCAAAACATTTTCAGGAATATGAGAATGGGCAGGAGAATGGGACTAATTGGAGGGGTGAGGCCATGGAGGGATTCAAACACAAGAATGACTATATTAAAATTAAGGTGCTGCCAGACCGGGAGCCAATGTAGTTCAGTGAGCACAGGGGTGATCAGGATTTGGTGTGAGTTAGGATACAGGCAGCAGAGATCTGGATGGGCTGTGGTTTATGGAGGTTTATAACTGGGAGGGTGACCAGGATAGAATTTGAATAGTCAAGTGTGGATTTAACAAAGGTACAGGTGAGGGTTTATGGAGCAGATTGGCTGAGACAGAGGTGGAGGTGGGGAATATGACAGAGGTGGTCGTAGACAGGGTTGGTACTGGAGAGAATATGGAGATGGACTCAGCTCAGGTTTAAATAGAACACACCGATTGCAAACAGTCTGGTTCAGCCTCAGATATTGGGCAGGGTGGTGTATTTGTTTCACAGATAGGGGATGGAGTTTGTGATGGAGACCAATGACACTGGCTTCAGTCTTCCCAAAATTTACATAACAGAACAGTATTTCAGTGAAACGGGGTTTACAGATGCCCTACCGGGAAATAGAGACAGCAACAGCAGTAAAGATGAGAGAACAAATGTCAAGAAATCCAGTAAAGTTGGCAATGGTTTATCGAGCTAATAGCTGGACATATTCACCAGGAATACAACGGCAGCAAAAAGTGCAGAGTAAATTATAGGAGCAGTAATGCTGTTAAACTTGGTTTATGGAATTAATATCTAGATAGAGAGACTTACCAGGGACACCAATAATAGCCAGGATGGGATAGTAAATGTATTGAATAATCTTCAGTGCGAGATGTATACGAGAGTTTAATGAGTAAAAATCATAATATGTAGAAAGGTAGTAAAGATCCGAGGAGACACTCCTGTCCATTGTTGTAACATTCCAATCTATTGTTCTCAGATTCTGACCCATTGTTGTAACATTCCAATCTATTGTTCTCAGATTCTGACCCATTGTTGTTACATTCCAATCTATTGTTCTCAGATTCTGACCCATTGTTATAACATTCCAATCTATTATTCTCAGATTCTGACCAAGTGATGTAACATTCCAGTCATTTGTTCTCAGATTCTGATCTATCCTTTCTCTCTCTCTGGAGCCGCTGATCTCTGTTGTGCCGGGGCTGATGTTCCGGCTGAAACTATGGGACAACACATGGCAGCCCCTTATTAATAGAAGATGGAAAACTTCTAGTGACACAATTAGGGTCCATGGAGACTGATATTATTTGCAGTCACTGAACAAACAGATTCAGTTAACCCTTTTCAATACAGCACTTTTTGTATCACAACAAAGTAGATCATTTACCCAGTCTGGATGGGATGCATGTGGGTTGCTGAGGGATGGAATGGTGGAAGTAGCAGAGGCACTGGCCAGCATATTCCAATCCCTCTTGTACATGGGAGTGATAACGTAATTTCACTGGCTCACCACTCTCTGGGTGAAGAAATTTCTCCTCATTTCAGTCCTGAAAAGTTTACCCCATATCCTTAGACTATGACCCCTGGTTCTGGACTCCCCCACCATCGGGAGCATCCTTCCTGCAACTACCCTGTCAAGTCCTGTTAGAATTTTAGAGCTTTCTATGAGATCCCCCTTCACTCTTCCGAACTCCAGCGAATATAATCCTATCTCTCCTCATACGTCAGTCCCGGCATCCCAGGAATAATTCTGATAAACCTTCATTGCACTCTCGCTATAGCAGGAACATCCTTTCTCGGAGAAGGAGACCAAAACTGCACACAATATTCCAAGTGCGGCCTGACCAACGCCCTGTATAACTGCAGCAAGACATCCCTGCTCCTGTACTCGAATCCTGTCTCCATGAAGGCCAACATAACAATCGCCTTTTTCTACCGCCTGTTGCACCTGCATGCTTACCTTCAGTGACTGGTGTACGAGAACACCCAGGTCTCGTTGCATATTCCCCTCTCTCAGTTTATCGCCGTTCAGATAATAATCTGCCTTCCTGTTTTTGCTACCAAAGTGGATAACCTCACATTTATTCAAATTTACTCCATCTGCCATGCAATAGCCCACTCAGTGAACTTGTCCAAATCACCCTGAAGCCACTCTGCATCCTCCTCACATCTCACCCTCCCACCCAGTTTTGTGTCTTCTGAAAATCTGGAGATATTACATTTAGTTCCCTCATCTAAATCATTAATATGGAGTGTGAATAGTTGGGGTCCTAGCACAGATCCCTGTGGTACCCCACTAATCACTGCCTGCCGTTTGGAAAAAGATCCGTTTATCCCTACTCTTTTTTTCCATCTGCCAACCAATGTTCTATCTATCGCAATACACTACCACTAATCCCACGCGCTTTAATTTTACTCACTAATCTCTTATGTGGGACTTTGTCGAAAGCCTTCTGAAAGTCCAAATAAACCACATTCTCTGGCTCCCCATCATCCACTCTATTAGTTACATATTCGAAGAATTCTAATAGATTTATCAAGCATGATTTCCCTTTCGTAAATCCATGCTGACTCTATCCGATTCTAACACTGTTCTCCAAGTGCTCTGCCATAAAAACTTTGATAATGGACTCTAGAATTTTCCCCACTACCGACGTCAGGCTGATTTGTCTATAATGCCCTGCTTTATTTCTACCTCCCTTTTTAAATGGTGGGGTTACATTAGCTGCCCTCCAATCAGCTGGAACTGTTCCAAAGTCGATAGAATCTTGAAAGATGACCACCAATGCATGCACTATTTCTAGGGTCACTTCCTTAAGTAATCTGGGATGTAGATTATCAGGCCCTGAGGATTTATCGGCCTTCAATCCCATCAACTTCCCCAACACAATTTCTCTACTAATACTGATTTCCTTCTGTTCCTTCCTCTCACTAAACCCTGTGTTCCCCAACATTTCTGGTAAGATATTTGTGTCATCCTTTGCGAAGACAGAATCAAAGTATGCATTTAGTTGGTTCGCCATTTCTTTGTTTCCCATAATAAATTCCCATGTTTCTAACTGTAAGGACCTACATTTGTCTTAACCAATCCTTTCCTCTTTACATACCTACAGAAACCTTTACAGTCAGGTTGTATGTTCCCCGCAAGCTTACCCATGTACTTTATTTTCCCATTATTAATCAATCCCTTGGTCCTCCTTTGTTGAATTCTAAACTGCTCCCAATCCTCAGGTCTGTTGCTTCTTTCTGTCGAATGTATATGCCTCTTCCGTGAATCTAATACTATCTCTAATTTTCCTTGTAAGCCATGGTTTGGCTACCTTTCCCATTTTACTTTTGCGCCAGACAGGAGGAAACAATTGTTGCAGTTCATCAATGCACTCTGAATATTGCCATTGCCTTTCCTCCATCATCCCTTTAAGTAACGTTTCCCAATCCATCATAGCCAACTCGTGCCTCATACCTTCATACTTTCCTTTATTAAGATTCACAACCCTGGTCTTAGAATCACTCTCCATCTTGGAGTCATAGATTCGTACAGCATAGAAACAGGCCCTTCGGCCCACTGCGTCCATGCCGACCATAATGCCGATCTGTACTGGTTCCACGTGCCTGCATTAATTCCATATCCGTCTATGCTTTGCTCATTCAAACACCTGTCCAGATGACTCTTAAATGTGGCTACTGTTCCTGCCTCCACCACCTCCTCTGGCAGCTCATTCCAGATACGCAATATTCTTTGTGTGAAACAATTACCCTTTTAATCCCCTTTAAACCTCCTCCCTTTCATCTGAAATCTATGCCCTCTAGTTTTAGTCACCCCTACCATGGGAAACAGACTCTGGCTACCTGCTCAGTCTATGCCTCTCATAATTTTATATACCTCCATCATGTCCCCTCTCAGCCGTCTTTGCTCCAGGGAAAACAGCCCCAGCCTACCCAATCTCTCTTTATAACTCAAGCCCTCCAAACTAGGCAACATCCTCATGAATCTTTTCTGTACCCTCTCTAGCTTAATCACATCTTTCCTGTAGTGCTGCGACTAGAACTGCACACAGTACTCCAAATGCGGAATAACCAATGTTCTGTCCAACTGTAACATGACGTCCCAACTCTTGTACTCCATGCCGCATTTGATGAAGACAAGCATGCCATACACCTTCTTCACCACCCAGTCTACCTGTGTTGCCACATTCAGGGAACTATGCACTTGCACCCCAAGGTCTCTCTGCTCAACAACACTCCCCAGGCCCTGTCATTCACTGTATATGTACTTCACTGGTTTAACTTCCCAAAATGCATCACTTCGCACTTGTCTGCATTAAATTCCATTTGCCAATCCCTTGCCCACTTTCCAAGTTTATCTATATCCTGTTATAACCTTACACAACCTTCTTCACTTTCTACTATCCCATCAATTTTTGTATCATCTGCAAACTTACCAATCATGCCCCCTACATTCATATCCAAGTCATTAATATATATGACAAACAAGAGAGGACCCAGAACCGATCCCTGTGGCACACCACTGGTCACCAGCCTCCAATCTGAAAAACAACCCCCCACTACCATCCGATCACCAAGCCAATTTTGTATCCAATTGGCTAGCACATCCTGGATCCCATGTGTTTGAACCTTCTGGACCAGCCGACCATGCGGGACCTTGTCAAAGGCCTTGCTAAAGTCCATGTAGACAACGTCCTTCACCCTGCCCCCATCAATCCTCTTGGTCACCTCCTCAAAAAACTCAATCAAATTCCTGAGACATGATTCCCATGCACAAAGCCATGCTGACTATCCCTAATCAGACGTTGCCTTTCCAGATGCATATAAACCCTATCTGTCAGAATCCCTTCCAATAACTTTCCCACCACTGATGGAAGGCTCACCGGCCTGTTGTTCCCTGGCTTATCACTGCTGCCCTTATTAAATAAAGGCACAACATTAGCTATCCTCCAGTCTTCCGGTACCTCACCCATGGCTAACGATAATGCAAAAATCTCTGCTCGGGCTCCAGGAATATCCTCCCTTTCTTCCCATAGCATCCTAGGATACACCTGGTCAGGCCCTGGGGATTTATCTACCTTAATGCGCTTCGAAACCTCCAACACCGCCTCCTTTGTAATGTTGATATGCTCCAGGATATCACTGTTCCCTCCCTTGAACTCACTAGCTTCCATGTTGTCTCCATGGTAAATAAAGACGAGAAGTATTCATTTAAGACCTCGCCCATTTCCCGTGGCTGCACACGTAGATTACCACACTGATCCTTAAGGGGACCGACTCTCTCCCTAGCTGCCCTTTTACTCTTAATATACTCATAGACTATTTTAGGATTCTCCATTATCTTATCTGCCAGGGAAATCTCATGGCCCCTTTTCTCCCTCCTAATTTCTTTCTTGAGTGCACTCCTACATCCACTCTATTCCTGGAGGGACTCGTTTGATCCCCGCTGCCTATACCTGACATATGCCTCCTTCTTTGTCCTGATCAGACCCTCAACATCCCTCATCAACCAAGGTTCCCTAAACTTGCCAGCCTTGCCCTTCCATCTAACAGGAATATGCCGGCCCATAACTCTTCCTATCTCACTTTTAAAAGCCTCCCACTTGCCAGACGTCCCTTTACCTGTACACAGCCCTTTCATTCAACTTTTGAGAGTTCCTGTCTGATGCTATCAAAATTAACCTTCCTCCAATTTAGGACTTCATTCTGAGGACCAGTCCTATCCTCTTCCATAACTATCTTGAAGCTAATAGAGTTATGGTCACTGGTTCCAAAGTGCTCCTTCACTAACACATCATCCACCTGCCCATCCTCATTTCCAAAGAGGAGGTCGAGTGTAGCCTTTTCTCTCGAAGGGCCATCCATGTACTGTTTCATAAAACTATCCTGGACACACTTAACAAATTCTTGCCCATCTGATCCCTTAGCACCAAGGCAGTCCCAGTCAATATTAGGAAAGTTAAATCACTTACTATTACAACCCTATAATTCCTACACCTATCTGTGATTTCCCTGCATATATGCTCCTCCAATTCCCTCTGACTATTGGGGGGCCTATAGTATAATCCCATCAAAGAGATCACCACTTGCTTATTTCTAAGCTCCACTCATTTGGCCTCACTGGACGTTCCCCGCGGGATATCCTCTCTAACTACTGCCGTGATGTGCTCCCTAATCAATTGTGCAACTCCCCATCCTCTCTTCCCTCCAACTGAAGCATCGGTACCCCATAACATTGAGCCGCCAGTCTTGCCTATCCCTCAACCACGTTTCTGTAATAGCTATAATATCACAATCCCATGTACTGATCCATGCTCTGAGTTCATCTGCCTTAGCTGCAAGGCCTCTTGCATTAAAGTAGTTTAGTTTAGAGATACAGCACTGAAACAGGCCCTTCGGCCCACCGAGTCTGTGCCGACCATCAACCACACATTCATACTAATCCTACACTAATCCCATATTCCTATCACATCCCCACCTGTCCCTATATATTTCCCTACCACCTACCTATACTAGGGGCAATTTATAATGGCCAATTAACCTATCAACGTGCAAGTCTTTGGCATGTGGGAGGAAACCGGAGCACCCGGAGGAAACCCACGCAGACACAGGGAGAACTTGCAAACTCCGCACAGGCAGTACCCAGAATCGAACCCGGGTCCCTGGAGCTGTGAGGCTGCGGTGCTAACCACTTGCAGTTTAGTCGACCAGACCTTCCACGCTCCCTGTCAGGCCACTGCCAGGCCCGCCTACTGGACTTGCTTGCATTAACCTCTACATTTACCTCAACTATGTCATCGGAGAGACTACTACTTTGAGTCCCACCTCTCTGCAAGACTAATTTAAACCCTCCCGAGTCGTACTAACAAACCTCCCCGCAAGGATATTGGTCCCCTTCCAGTTTAGATGCAATCCGACCCTCTTCAACAGGTCACCTCTGCACCAGAAGAGATCCCAATGATCCAAGTAGCTGAAGCCCTCCCGCCTACACCAGCTCTTCAGCCACACTTTCATTTCCTTAATCCTTCTATTCCTATCCTCACTAGCACGTGGCACAGGGAGTAATCCTGAGATTCTTCTTCCTCTTTGTCTTTGGCCTCCTTACCTCGAGAGACAATGGGTAAGCGCCTGGAGGTGGTCAGTGGTTTGTGCAGCAGCGCCTGGAGTGGCTAAAAAGGCCAATTCTCGAATGACAGGCTCTCCCACAGGTGCTGCAGAAAAATTTGTCTGTCGGGGCTGTTACATAGTTGGCTCTCCCCTTGCGCTTCTGCCTTTTTTCCTGCCAACTGTGAAGTCTCTTCGACTCGCCACATTTTAGCCCCTCCTTTATGGCTGCCCGCCAGCTCTGGCGATCGCTGGCAACTGACTCCCACGACTTGTGATCAATGTCACAGGACTTTATGTCGCATTTGCAGACGTCTTTAAAGCAGAGACATGGACGGCCGGTGGGTCTGATACCAGTGGTGAGCTCGCTGTACAAAGTGTCTTTGGGGATCCTGCCATCTTCCATGCGGCTCACATGGCCAAACCATCTCAAGCGCCGCTGACTCACTAGTGTGTATAAGCTGGGGATGTTGGCCGCCTCGAGGACTTCTGTGTTGGAGATACGGTCCTGCCACCTGATGCCAAGTATTCTCCGGAGGCAGTGAAGATGGACTGAATTGAGACGTCGCTCTTGGCTAATATACGTTGTCCAGGCCTCGCTGCCATAGAGCAAGGTACTGAGGACACAGGCTTGATATACTCGGACTTTTGTGTTCCGTGTCAGTGCGCCATTTTGCCACACTCTCTTGGCCAGTTTGGACATAGCAGTCGAAGCCTTTCCCGTGCGCTTGTTGATTTCTGCATCGAGAGACAGGTAACTGGTGACAGTTGAGCCTAGGTAGGTGAACTCTTAAACCACTTCCAGAGCGTGGCCGCCGATATTGATGGATGGAGGATTTCTGACATCCTGTCCCATGATGTTCATTTTCTTGAGGCTGATGGTTAGGCCAAATCCTGTGATTACCCCTCAAGGTTCTACTTTTTAACCTTCTGCCTAACTCCCCATATTCACTTTGCAGGACCTTATCTCTCTTCCTGTCTATATCGTTAGCACCAATATGGACCACGACCTCTGGCTGCTCACTCTCTCCTTTCAGAATTTCCTGCAGCCACTCCGAGACATCCTTGACCCGAGCAGCAGGGAGGCAACATACCATCCTGGTGCCTCTTTTGCGGCCACAGAAACGCCTACCTGCACCCCTTACGATAGAATTTCCTATCACGATAGCTCTTACACCCCTTTTCCTGTCCTGCTGTGTGGCAGAGCCCTCTGTGGTCCCATGGGCCTGGCTGTTGCTGCTTTCCCCTGGGAGGTCATCCCCCCCAACAGTATCCAAAGCGGTCTATCTGTTTGAGAGGTGGTGGCCACAGGGGACTCCTGCACTACCTGCCTGTGCCTACTACTCTGTCTGGTGGTCACACATCCCTTTTCTGCCTGTGCAGCTATTATCTGCGGTGTGACCACCTCGCTAAACATGTTATCCACGACGTCCTCAGCATTATGGATGCTCCACAGTGAATTCTCCTGCAGCTCCATCTCCATAATGCGGGTCGCCAGTAGTTGCAGATGGATCCACTTCCTGCACAAATGCTCACTAGGGACACTGGAAGCATCCCTGATTTCCCACAAAGTGCAGGAGGAGCAGATCACGGGGCTGAACTCTCCTGTCATGACCTACCCTTAGACTAATTAGTTACACCCTTAATTATAAAAAATACTAATTACATGAGGGGCCTTTTTCTATCCACTTCAATCTAAGATTCTTAATAAACTACACTGAATTTAAAAAAGAAACACTTCAGTAGTACTCACCTTATCACCAGAGTTATTTTTCCACAAAAATAAACTTTTCACTTTTTTAAAGATATCTACATGCACTAATAGCTGCTACTCACCCAACCAATCAGCTTGCAACTCTCCTCTGACGTCACTGTTGGCTTTCTTCAGGACATATTCTATTATATTATGGTCGCTCATCCTCAAGGGATTTCACACAACTAGATTGTCAATTATTCCTCTCTCTTTGCACAATACCCAGTCTGGGATGGCCTGTTCTCTAGTTGGTTCCTCAACATATTGGTCCAGAAAACCATCCCGTATACACTCCAGTAATTCCTCCTCTACGTTATTGTGACAAATTTGATTTGACCAATCTATATGCAGATTAAACTCACCCATAATTACAGATGTTGCTTTATCGCATGCATCTCTAATTTCCTGTTTAAGACCATTCCCACATCACCACCACAGTTTGGGGGTCTATATATAACCCCCACTAACGTGTTTTGCCCCTTAGTGTTTCTCAGCTCTACCCAAACAGACTCCACATCATCAGCTCTCATATCCTTCCTCACTATTGTATTACTTTCCTTTTTAACCAGAAATGCAACTCCACCGCGGGTGGAAATAAGCCATTTTACTGATGGTGTGAATATTTGTTCAGAAGCTCATCGCAAGGCATCTCAAGGTTAACTATGTAACAAAGTGTGTGAGCAGTTTGGCTTTTCGTCTCAAACATTTACAAAGGAGAGGGATGGAGTGTGTAGCTAGGAAATATTTGAAGCAGAGACAGAAAACAATGTCTTCAATCTTCTCAATATTTAATTGGCATTGCAGATGTATGAGGTAATACATTTTGAAAGGAGGAATGAGGAGAGACAATACAAGTTAAATGGTATAACTATCAAGGTGGTGAAATAACAGAGACACCTGGAGTATTTGTACACAAATCTTTGTAGCCAAACCGTTAATAAATAAATGGGATCCTCGGTTTTATAAATAGAGGCAAAAAAAGCAAAAGCAAGGACATTATGTGAAACATATATAAAATACTAGTTCAGCTGCACCTGAAGTCTTGTGTCGAATACTGGGAACCACACTTTAGGAAGGACATGAAGCCTTCGGAGAGGGTACAGAACTGTTTTACGAGAATTTGTGCAGGCATGAGGGATTACAATTATGTAGCTGGGGTTGTTCTGCTTCGAGCAGAGAACTTTCAGAGCAGATTCGATTGAGCTGTTTAACATTAGGAAGGGTTTAGATAAATTAAATAAAGAGAAACTGTTTCCAATGTCCAAGGGACCGGTAATCAGAGACACAGATTTAAGACGATTGGTAAAAGAAGCAGACATGAGGATTTTTGTTTCTGAGTGGTTTGAATTTGGGATGCACTGTCTGAGAGGCTGATGGATACATATTCAGTAGTATATCCCAAAAGGGAATTGGATAAATATCTGAAGAAGAAAAAATGTTCGGATATAGTGAAAGAGTCAGGGAGTGGGTGTAACTGGATTGTACTTTGAAAGGGTTGAGCACTGACTTGATGGGCCGAATGACATCATTCAGGGCTGTGCTATTCTATGATTCTATGATTGTTCCAGCCTGTACTTTCCCTATATTCCTATCCTTTCAGCAGCTGTTTGATAAATTACCACATAACAGCCATGTTACCAAATTAGAAACACATGGGATTAAAGGACCAATGTCAGCAGTGGCTCAGTTTGTCGCTCTCTCCCCTTTCAATCACAAGCGTCTGGGATCAAGTGTCACTGCAGGACTTGATCACAAGAATCAAGGCTGACACTGCAGTGCAGTACTGAGGGAGTGTTTCACTGTCAGAGGTACCGCCTTATCAACGAAAAGGTAAAGCCAGGCCCCGTGTTGCCCACTCAGGTGGATGTAAAGATCCCATGGAATTATTTTGAAGGTCAGGGGAATTATTCCCAGTGTCCTGGTCAACATTTACCCCTCAATTCAACATCACAAAAACAGATCTGATCATGATCACACTGCTACTTGTGGGATCTTGCTGTGCGGGAATTGACTTTGTTTTTCCTGCATTTACCAGACTGACTAAACGGTAAAACTACTCGTTGGTTGTAAATCGCTTTGGGACATGCAGTGATCATGAAGACGTTACATAAATGGAAGTCCTTTTTTTATTTTCAATGTCAGCATGCAGGAAATTAGGTCAGTGACAGAAAGCAGACAGTAGTAGAGAATGGTTGTTGATCAGTCTGGAGGGAAGTACAAAGTGCGGTTCCGCAGGGTTACTGTTGGAATCACTGTTGCTGTATGTTAATGCAATGGGCTTATGTACAGAGAGGACAATTTCAACGTTTTCAGAGGGCAGGAAACTCAGAAATGTTAATAAACAGTCTGAAGGATAGTAACAGACTTCAGGAGGACAGAGACTGACTGGTGAAATGGACAGGAACATGGCAGACGTAATTTAACACAGTGAAGTGTGAAGTGAGACATTTGGGTAGGAAATATGAGGTGAAACAATATAAACTCAATGGTACCATTATAAAGCGGATGAAGGATTAGAGAGAAGTGGCGTGTACACACACAGATCTTAGAAGGTAACATGTAGTGTCTTTGGTGTTAGAGAGAGAGATACAGAGTAATAAAACTCTGGAGGAAATGCTGATGTTTATACATCATTGGTTAGGTCCCAGCTGGAGAATTGTGTCCAATTCTGATCACCACGGTTTGGTAAGGATGTCAAGGACTTAGTGAAGATACTGAGGTGATTTACTAGAATGGTACCAGGGATCTGGGAATTCATTTACGTTGAGAAATTGGAAAAGCTGGGATTGTTCGCTTTAGAGCACTGACGGGTAAGGGGAGATTGAATATAGAATTCAAAATCATGAGGTGTTTTGATAGGGTAATTAATGTGAAACTGTTTCCAGTGTCAGAAAGTGCAGTATTCAGAAGACACAGATTGAAGGTAATTGACAAAGAACCAGAGGTGAAATGAGGAGAATTTTCTTACACAGCAAGTTGTTTTGATCTGGAATTCATTGCCAGAAAACATGGTGGAAGCAGATTCAATAATATCTTTCAACCTCTCACACTGCTCAATGTACCACACCCCTATCACTCACCCATCAGCTGTCCCTAACACTCAGGACTCACACCTAACATTCACATACTCCACCTCACCCTCACACACCTTCCACTGATACCAGCCTCACACCCACATCTCACTGTCTCCACATACCTCCAGCTATTGAGCTATGGAAGGCACATCACACAAAGACTGTGAAACACAATTACTGATATTGCACCCCCTCTCTTACAGGACAAGGTGGCCCATAATCACAGAGGGCAGAAGTGAACTGGCGGGGGCCAGGCATATCTTCATCCCCTGAGCCTGAGGGAGGAGATGGTTCTCTACATCATGGGACTGGCTGTCACAGAGCCCGTGGCATCCGGCCTCGCCGACAGCATTCAGGCTGTTGCTATGTTCCTGCCTTATGTCCCTTCTTAACTCCCACCTCCCCCTCATCCTGCTGTCTGGGATGATGTACAAGCTGCAGATGGTGGGACCATGGACCTCCTGCTTTCCATCCCACCCCCAATCCCTCACCACAACCTTCCAATTCTGATTTATACTTTCCAACGATAACTGAAAACTGCCAGCTTCCCAGTCACAGCAGCTCCAGGAGACAGAGAAAGAGCAGCAGCACAGCACTGATGGTGAAGCCCCATCACTTGGTCTGATACTCACAGACAACAGATCAAATACTTACACTGTGTGTGCTTTAGAGGCTGGTAAAGAGTCAGAATCTACACGTGGTGAGTTACCGAGCACGAGTGAGCTGCAGCCAGGCCAGGGGGAAAGGATAGTTCATGCGTCAGATGACCGGAGGGCAAGGTCACAAATGAGTTATAATACACAGGACTTAGATATGAACTTTGTTGGAGCAGCATTCAGGAGAATGATGATGGATATGGATACTGAGATACTTTGTCCATTGACAGTATTGTCAGACAGTCTGTTGTCACTATCAAAGAACATGGAGGAGTCCAGCTCCAACATGGCACAGGACATTGCACAGAGCTTGAAGCCCATTTTTTCCCCTGTGGAAGTGGTCACTAACTCCATGACAGCACTAGCGGACCCAGCCTTGATGCAGTGTCTGGTGACCATTGTCTCAGCTTCCACTGCAGCACAGACGGCAGACACCCAACGTCTCTGTGATGCAGTGGAAACTCAGACTGCTTGCTGCCATGCAGGATCAGACTGCTGTCATCATGGCTGTGGATCTCACTGCACAAAGGGGTTTGCAGGCTCTCACAACAGTCCAGCAATCTGTGATCCAGTAGATTACTGAGATTACTGAGATGTCGCCCCGTGGGAGTGACAGTGTCTCCGTGGAGTATGAACCTGCTGTCCTCTCTCAGGATGACAGTATTTGTTTTCCTTTCACTGGCACTCCACCAATGTCCTTGCTGTTACCCATTAGCCAGCCCAGGCTGCTGCTGCCCATGTCGTGGTGGTGCAGTCTGAATCCGTGCCCTCAAGGCCCTGAGCTGCTCGAGGACGTCCTGCAAGGCCATCTGTAGTCTCCCCCAGCGAAAGTCAGCAGCCTTCCACCAGCCATGCTGCAGTCACTGGGGAAACACTGTGTCGGAGCACTAGGCAAATCGAGGGAACCCACAAGACAGGCACTAAGGGAATATTCAAGGGTGAATGGTTCAGCTTTGTTTGTATAATTGGATGTGTTATTGGATAAAGATGTCAATGAAAAGGTTTTTGTTGGTGTTTTTTTATTGCAGGACACTGTGATGGGGCGTCTCAGATGGGTGTAATGGGGGAGAATGGAGGATCCATGGTGGGAAAGGGAAGTTGTCCTGTGGGAACCGAAATTCTAGCAGGGTCTCTCCGACAGCCTGCCCGGTTCAAAGGCATCCAGGAAATATCCTCCCTCACTCCTCCTCCTGAGGTAGCCTCCGGATTCCAGGTGCCAATGCCTGTGTCCTCATGATGGTGATGATATGAAGGATGCAGCAGAACACCATGAACTTGGACACCTGCTCCAGTGAGTACTGGACGGCTTCCCCTGAGCGGTTCAGACGTCGGAAGCATTGCATCATCACACCGATGGTCTGTTCCACCATGTTCCTGGTGACTCCATTGCTCACGTTATACACGGGTTATTTTCATGCGGTTTGTTGGCATTCATGCTGGGGGTAGAATTAGGAGTGATGCACAGAGTGAGGTAGTCATTGTCTCCGAGGAGCCACATTCTGGTTCTGCAGAGAGGCCCGAAGTGTTGGGACCGGATGCCTGCTTCAGAATGAAGGTGTGATGACTGCTGACAGGATGTGGACATTTACCAACATGATGTACTGGGCATGCTCACACACTAACTGTACATTAATGGAATGAGAGTTCTTTCAGTTCCTGTACCTCTCCCCGTTGACATTCGGGCCGCGCAGAGCCACCACCACCAGCAGGAATCCCGCTACCCTGACAAAGCCACGGGACCTCTCACCCTGCTTCACCCTGCGGAGGTGAAAATTATATATTCACCTCACCCGACATAGATGGCCTCCATTAACCAGCAGATACATCATTGGACAGCATAGAGATAGACAATGGATACGTCACATGCTGCTGCATGGGAAGATCCAGATACATAGAAGTTCAATGAAACTGTGACCTTAACGGCTATGGACAGCTCCGTCCTCACCCTGGTGTGAGGCTCCAGGTCGTGTTACAGGAGGGGACACTGCTATGTGACCACCTCCATATTGAATCAGAGTCACCTCACACACTGCTCCTGGGTTAGGTGCAGGTAGGAAAAGTGCTCTTGGGAAACCCGGGATGGGTAGCGGAAAGCCCCCTCCCTCTTTACAAAGAACAAAGAACAAAGAACAAAGAAAATTACAGCACAGGAACAGGCCCTTCGGCCCTCCAAGCCTACGCCGATCCAAATCCTCTATCTAAACCTGTCGCCTATTTTCCAAGGGTCTGTATCTCTTTACTTCCTGCCCATTCATGTATCTGTCTAGATACATCTGAAAAGACGTTATCGTGCCCGCGTCTACCAACTCCGCTGGCAATGCGTTCCATGCACCCACCACCGTCTGCATAAAGAACTTTCCACGCATATCCCCCCTAAACTTTTCCCCTCTCACTTTGAACTCGTGTCCCCTTGTAATTGAATCCCCCACTCTGGGAAAAAGCTTCTTGCTATCCACCCTGTCTATACCTCTCATGATTTTGTACACCTCAATAAGGTCCCCCCTCAAACTCCGTCTTTTGAATGAAAATAATCCTAATCTACTCAACCTCTCTTCATAGCTAGTGCCCTCCATACCAGGCAACATCCTGGTGAACCTCCTCTGCACCCTCTCCAAAGCATCCACATCCTTTTGGTAATGTGGCGACCAGAACTGCACGCAGTATTCCAAATGTGGCCGAACCAAAGTCCTATACAACTGGAGCATGACCTGCCAACTCTTGTACTCAATACCCCGTCCGATGAAGGAAAGTATGCCGTATGCCTTCTTGACCACTCTATTGACCTGCGTCGCTACCTTCAGGGAACAATGGACCTGAACACCCAAATCTCTCTGTACATCAATTTTCCCCAGGACTTTTCCATTTACTGTATAGTTCACTCTTGAATTGGATCTTCCAAAATGCATCACCTCGCATTTGCCCTGATTGAACTCCATCTGCCATTTATCTGCCCAACTCTCCAATCTATCTATATTCTGCTGTATTCTCTGACAGTCCCCTTCACTATCTGCTACTCCTCCAATCTTAGTGTCGTCTGCAAACTTGCTAATCAGACCACCTATAATTTCCTCCAAATCATTAATGCATATCACAAACAACAGTGGTCCCAGCACAGATCCCTGTGGAACACCACTGGTCACACGTCTCCATTTTGAGAAACTCCCTTCCACTGTTACTCTCTGTCTCCTGTTGCCCAGCCAGTTCTTTATCCATCTAGCTAGTACACCTTGGACCCCATGCGCCTTCACTTTCTCCATCAGCCTACCATGGGGAACCTTATCAAACGCCTTACTGAAGTCCATGTATATGACATCTACAGCCCTTTCCTCATCAATCAACTTTGTCACTTCCTCAAAGTTGGTAAGACATGACCTTCCCTGCACAAAACCATGTTGCCTATCACTGATAAGCCCATTTTCTTCCAGATGGGAATAGATCCTATCCCTCAGTATCTTCTCCAGCAGCTTCCCTACCACTGACGTCAGACTCACCGGTCTATAATTACCTGGATTTTCCCTGCTACCCTTCTTAAGCAAGGGGACAACATTAGCAATTCTCCAGTCCTCCGGGACCTCACCCGTGTTTAAGGATGTTGCAAAGATATCTGTTAAGGCCCCAACTATTTCCTCTCTCGCTTCCCACAGAAACCTGGGATAGATCCCATCCGGACCTGGGGACTTGTCCACCATAATGCCTTTTAGAATACCCAACACTTCTTCCCTCCTTATGCCGACTTGACCTAGAGTAATCAAACATCTGTCCCTAACCTCAACATCCGTCATGTCCCTCTCCTCGGTGAATACCGATGCAAAGTACTCGTTCAGAATCTCACCCATTTTCTCTGACTCCAGGCATAACTTTCCTCCTTTGTCCTTGATTGGGCCAATCCTTTCTCTAGTTACCCTCTTGCTCCTTATATATGAATAAAAGGCTTTGGGATTTTCCTTAACCCTGTTTGCTAAAGATATTTCATGACCCCTTTTAGCCCTCTTAATTCCTCGTTTCAGATTGCGCCTACAATCCCGATATTCTTTCAAAGCTTCGTCTTTCTTCAGCCGCCTAGACCTTATGTATGCTTCCTTTTTCCTCTTAGCTAGTCTCACAATTTCACCTGTCATCCATGGTTCCCTAATCTTGACATTTCTACCCCTCATTTCAACAGGAACATGTCTCTCCTGCACGCTAATCAACCTCTCTTTAAAAGCCTCCCACATATCAAAAGTGGATTTACCTGCAAACAGCTGCTCCCAATTTACATTCCCCAGCTCCTGCCGAATTTTGGTATAGTTGGCCTTCCCCCAATTTAGCACTCTTCCTTTAGGACCACTCTCGTCTTTGCCCATGAGTATTCTAAAACTTACGGAATTGTGATCACTATTCCCAAAGTAGTCCCCTACTGAAACGTCAACCACCTGGCCGGGCTCATTCCCCAACACCAGGTCCAGTATGGCCCCTTCCCGAGTTGGACTATTTACATCCTGCTCTAGAAAACCCTCCTGGATGCTCCTTACAAATTCTGCTCCATCTAGATCTCTAACATTAAGTGAATCCCACTCAATGCTGTGGCCATTTCAGAGACATGGGTAGAGCAGGGACAGGAATGGATGTTGCGGGATCCGGGATTTAGATGTTTCACTAAGAACAGAGAAGATGGTAAAAGAGGGCGGGTGTGTGGCATTGTTAATCAAGGAAAGTATTACAGCTTCAGAAAGGACGTTTGAGGACTCGTCCACTGAGGTCGTCTGGGCCGAGGTTAGAAATAGGAGAGGAGAGGTCACCCTGTTGGGAGTTTTCTATAGACCTCCAAATAGTTCCAGAGATGTAGAGGAAAGAATAGCAAAGAGGATTCTTGACAGGAGCGAGAGTAACAGGGTAGTGGTTATGGGGGACTTTAACTTTCCAAATATTGACTGGAAATACTATAGTTCGAGTACTTTAGATGGGTCAGTTTTTGTCCAGTGTGTGCAGGAGGGTTTTCTGACACAGTATGTAGACAGGCCAACCAAGGGCGATGCCACATTGGATTTGGTACTGCGTAATGAACCCGGCCAGGTGTTAGATTTAGAAGTTGGTGAGCACTTTGGTGATGGTGATCACAATTCGGTTAGGTTTACCTTAGCGATGGGCAGGGACAGGGATATACAGCAGGGCAAGAATTATAGCTGGGGGAAAGGAAATTATGATGCGATTAGGCAAGATTTAGGATGCGTAGGATGGGGAAGGAAACTGCAGGGGATGGGCACAATCGAAATGTGGAGCTTATTCAAGGAGCAGCTACTGCGTGTCCTTGATAAGTATGTACCTGTCAGGCAGGGAGGAAGTTGTCGAGTGAGGGAGCCGTGGTTTACTAAAGTAGTTGAAGAGCTTGTCAAGAGGACGAAGAAAGCTTATGTTAGGATGAGACGTGAAGGCTCAGTTAAGGCGCTTGAGAGTTACAAGCTAGCCAGGAAAGATCTAAATGGAGAGATAAGAAGAGCAAGGAGAGGACACGAGAAGCCATTGGCGGATAGGATCAAAGAAAACCCTAAGGCTTTCTATAGGTATATCAGGAATAAAAGAATAACTGGAGAAAGGTTCGGGCCAATCAAGGATAGTAGTGGGAAGTTGTGTGTGGAATCGGAGGAGATAGGGGAAGTGTTAAATGAATATTTTTCGTCAGTATTGACAGTGGAGAAAGAAAATGTTGTCGAGGAGAATACTGAGATACAGACTACTAGGCTAGATGGGATTGAGGTTCACAAGGAGGAGGTGTTAGCAATTTTGGAAAGTTTGAAAATAGATAAGTCCCCTGGGCCAGATGGGATTTATCCTAGGATTCTCTGGGAAGCCAGGGAGGAGATTGCAGAGCCTTTGTCCTTGATTTTTATGTCGTCATTGTAGACAGGAATAGTGCCAGAAGACTGGAGGATAGCAAATGTTGTCCCCTTGTTCAAGAAGGGGAGTAGAGACAGCCCTGGTAATTATAGACCTGTGAGTCTTACTTCGGTTGTGGGTAAAATGTTGGAAAAGGTTATAAGAGATAGGATTTATAATCATCTTGAAAAGAATAAGTTCATTCGAGATAGTCATCACGGTTTTGTGAAGTGTAGGTCGTGCCTCACAAACCTTATTGAGTTTTTTGACAAGGTGACCAAACAGGTGGATGAGGGTAAAGCCGTGGATGTGGTCTATATGGATTTCAGTAAGGCGTTTGATAAAGTTCCCCACGGTAGGCTATTGCAGAAAATACAGAAGTATGGGATTGAAGGTGAATTAGTGCTTTGGATCAGAAATTGGCTAGCTGAAAGAAGACAGAGGGTGGTGGTTGATGGTAAATGTTCATCCTGGAGTACAGTTTCTTGTGGTGTACCGCAAGGATCTGTTTTGGGGCCACTGCTGTTTGTCATTTTTATAAATGACCTGGATGAGGGTATAGAAGCAAAAACAAGAAATGCTGGATTCACTCAGCAGGTCTGGCAGCATCTGTGGAAAGAGAAGCAGAGTTAACGTTTCGGGTCAGTGACCCTTCCGAAGAAGGGTCACTGACCCGAAACGTTAACTCTGCTTCTCTTTCCACAGATGCTGCCAGACCTGCTGAGTGAATCCAGCATTTCTTGTTTTTGTTTCAGATTTCCAGCATCCGCAGTATTTTGCTTTTATTTGAGGGTATAGAAGGGTGGGTTGGTAAATTTGCGGATGACACGAAGGTCGGTGGAGTTGTGGATAGTGCCGAAGGATGTTGTAGGTTACAGAGGGACATAGATCGGCAGCAGAGCTGGGCTGAGAGATGGCAAATTGAGTTTAATGCGGAAACGTGTGAGGTGATTCACTTCGGAAGGAGTAACAGGATTGCAGAATACTGGGCTAATGGGAAGATACTTGGTTGTGTAGATGAGCAGAGAGATCTTGGTTTCGAGGTACATAAATCCCTGTAAGTTGCCACCCAGGTTAATAGAGCTGTTAAGAAGGCATATGGTGTGTTAGCTTTTATTAGTAGGGGGATCGAGTTTAGGAGCCACGAGGTCATGCTGCAGCTGTACAGAACTCTGGTGCGGCCGCACCTGGAGTATTGCGTGCAGTTCTGGTCACCGCATTGTAGGAAGGATGTGGAAGCTTTGGAAAAGGTGCAGAGGAGATTTACTAGGATGTTGCCTGGTATGGAAGGAAGGTCTTACGAGGAAAGGCTGAGGGACTTGAGGTTGTTTTCGTTGGAGAGAAGGAGGAGAAGAGGTGACTTAATAGAGACATATAAGATAATCAGAGGGTTAGATAGGGTGGGTAGTGAGAGCCTTTTTCCTCGGATGGTGATGGCAAACACGAGGGGACATGGCTTTAAGTTGAGGGGTGATAGATATAGGACAGATGTCAGAGGTAGTTTCTTTGCACAGAGAGTGGTAGGGGCGTGGAACGCCCTGCCTGCAACAGTAGTAGACTCGCCAACTTTAAGGGCATTTAAGTGGTCATTGGATAGACATATGGATGAAAATGGAATAGTGTAGGTCAGATGGTTTCACAGGTCGGCGCAATATCCAAGGCTGAAGGGCCTGTACTGCGCTGTAATGTTCTATGTTCTAAAATTAAAATCTCCTGTCACCACCACCCTGTTGCTCCTACAGCTTTCCATAATCTGTTTACATATTTGTACCTCTATCTCACGCTCGCTGTTGGGAGGCCTGTGGTACAGCCCCAACATTGTTACCGCACCCTTCCTATTTCTGAGTTCTGCCCATATTCCCTCACGACTCGAGTCCTCCATAGTGCCTTCCTTCAGCACAGCTGTGATATCCTCTTTGACCAGTAATGCAACTCCTCCACCCCTTTTACCTCCCTTTCTATCATGCCTGAAGCATCGGTATCCTGGGATATTTAGTTGCCAATCATGCCCTTCCCTTAACCAAGTCTCAGTAACAGCAATCACATCATACTCCCAGGTACTAATCCAGGCCCTAAGCTCATCTGCCTTACCTACTACACTTCTTGCATTAAAACAAATACACCTCAAAACACCAGTCCCTTTGCTTTCATCATCTGCTCCCTGCCTACTCTTTCCCTTTGTCACGCTGACTTCATTATCTCGTTCCTTACAGGCTTTTGTTCATACATCCTAACTCTCCACTGACCTCATTTGGTTCCCATCCAGAGCTTTCCCTCTCTGCAGCCTCTGCTCCATTTGTTGATCATGTTACAGACCCAGAGACACTGTAACTACAGTCCCGATACCTTGTCCAGAGTTGGATCACTAAATCCTCTGTCCTCTCTGAATGTCTGCAGCAGCTCACAACACAAACTCCAGAAAACCATCCACAGCACCTCCACTAACTTTACAATAGCAAAAGTAAGTCAAAGCCCCTCACCTGCAAGTTGGATGCTCGGTCCTTTTAAATAACCCCAGAGGGGATTCCTTGTGCCAGCTGAATGGATGCTTAACTGACAGTGACTAACACAGGCGGTCAGTGAACATGCATCGGCCAAGTTTCCAAGCTGCTGGAACAGGTTGTTGATATGCCATCCAGACCCCTGTTCAGTCTGCCAGTCCATGCAGGGTACTCTTGGACTCGTGCCCTGTCCAGCATGAGAACTGTGTCGGCCACACCAGAACTGCCCATCAGTGTGGATTCCACTGCACCAGCACCAGTAATAGTACTGAGACCAAATCAGAGTCAGAGACAGATCCATAGCTAATGAAATTCACTTCAAAACGAGAAATGACAAACACTTCAAATAGAACAAATGGAAGGAATATGGGAAACGGACAGGGGAATGGGGATAATTGGAAGGTTGAGGCCATTTAGAGCTTTTAATCCAAGTATGATTATTTTAAATTTGTAGCATTGCCAGACTGGGAGGTAGGTTATGTGAGTGAGTACAGGGGTGATGGGTGATCTGGACTGGGTGTGAGCTGTGATGCAGCCAGTAGATTTCTGAATGAGCTGCAGTTTATCGAGCTTTGTTACTGTGAGCATGACCAGGAAAACATTGGAATCATCAAGTGTGGATCTAAGAAAGGCACGGCTGAGGGTTTATAAGTAGATGAACTGAAGGAGATGTGGAAATGAACAAAATTATAGAGGTGGCTGTAGGCAGGATTAGTGATCGACAGGATATTGAATTGGAACTTAGCTTAGGATGAAAGGAATCGCTGATGTTGTGAAGAGGCTGGTTTGTTCTCAGACATTGGGCAGGGAGTGTGATCGAGTCGGTGGACAGGGACAGAATTTGTGTCAGAAACCGATGGCAGTGGATTTAGTCTTCCCAATATTTAAATAACAGGAACAGCAATGCAGTGAAACATGATCTATAGTTCTAATAGCTGGATAGAGAGGTTTACCAGGAACAATAATATTAGCAAGAAGGGCAGAGTAATTGACAAGAACAGTACTGAAGTTAATCATCGGTTATAACATTAATAGCTAGGTAGAGAGAGACTTACCAGGGACACCAACAATACTGAGGAGCGGATAGTAAATCGTTTGAATAGTCAAAAGCGCGAAATAGATCCGATATTGTAAAGAAAGCTGATGATAATTTGTAGAAAGATAGTCAGACGCCCACGAGAAACTCCTGTCCATTGTTGTCACATTCCAATCGATTGTTCTCAGATTCTGACCCATTGTTGTAACATTCCAATCGATTGTTCTCAGATTCTGACCCATTGTTGTCACATTCCAATCGATTGTTCTCAGATTCTGATCAATCCTCTCCCTCTCTCTGGAGCCACTTATCCCTGTCAGTGCCGGTGAGAGGGATGGAGGTGGGGGTGGGCGCGGTGGAGGCTCCTGCTGATACTATGGGATAACACATTGGAAGGAGTCCTGTATTAATAGAAGTGGGAAACCCTCCAATGACACAATTAGGGTCCATGGAGACTTACATTAATTACAGTCACTGAACAAACAAGTTCAGTCAACACCTTTCAATCCAACACTTTCTGTACCGCAATAAACAGTTATCCAGTCCAGATGGGATGTATGAGGGTTGCTGAGGCAAGGAATGTTGGAAATAGCGGAGCCACTGGCCCGAATCGTCCAATCCTCCTTGGATATGGCAGTGATGTCAGAGGACTGAAGTGTTGCAAATTCTACACCCTGTTCAAAACAGTAGAGATAGGCTGCACCCGGGAAATACTGACCCATCAGTCTAACCTCACTGAAATGTTGGGGAAGCTTGTAGAGTCTGTAATCTGGGACAAGATAATTGTGGTTTAAATAGCATGAGTTTATAAATGACAAGAAGGTCCAGAAGATATATTAGTGGCAAATCATGTCTGAAAAACTTGATCAAATTCTTTGATGAAGTAATGGAGAGTGTTGCTGCGGATAGCACGGTTGCTACTTTGTATATGAACAATCAAAAGTAGTGGAATCAAATGCCATTTAATAGATTCGTTAGGAAGTCTGAACCTCATGGATTCAAGAGACAGTGACAGTGTGGATATGACATTGGCTAAGGGATAGAGTACAGAGGGAAGTGGTGATCTATTGTTGCTCAGACAGTGGAGGGGATTATGCAGTGATGGTCCCCAATGGTCGGTATTCGGGCCATTGCTTCTTTATGGAAACATACATAAATATATAAATGTGTATTGTGTTTGTGTGTGACATTTACTTATATATAAAAGGCATAATTTCAATGTACTCAGGTGACAGAATCTCGGAAATGCAAAAAAAATGAGGATGATATTAGAAGGATTCAGGAAGACCAATGAAATGAGGAAATGAAGCAGATGAAATTTAGTGCAGACATGGGCTAAGGGAGGAAGAATAAGGTGAGGCAATGTAAATGAAATGGGGCAGTTTTAAATTGGGTGCATGAACAGATGTCTTTGAATATAGCAGAACAAGTCGATAAAATTACTAAAAACACATCCAGGATATCGAGCTTTATAAATAGAGGCATAGCGTGCAAAAGGAAGGAAGTCAACTGAAACTTTGTAAATCACTGGTTAGGTCTCAGCTGAGGAATTGTGTCCAATTCTGAGCATTACTTATTAGAAAGGATGTCAGAATGTTGGAGAAGGTGCAGAGGAGATTTACTGGAATGGTCCAGGAATGTGGGAGTTCAGGAACAGGAGAAACAGGAATCAGAGTAGATCAGGTAAAGGGGAGAATTTAATGGAACAGATCACAATTATGTGCTGTTTTGACAGAGTAAGGGTAAACTGTTTCCTTTGGGAAAAGGACCGATAACAAGACTCAAAATACTTGGCAAAAGATGCAGAGGTGCCATAAGGAAAACATTTTTTTATACAGTGAGTTGCTTTAACCTGGAATACACGGCCTGAAGATGTGTGGGAAGTAGATTCAAGAGCAAGTTTCAAAAGGGAACTGGATAAATGCTGCAGAGAGGGATTTGCAGGGCTTTGGGAAAAGAGGAGGAAAGAGGGGCAAAATAAAAAGCTCTTTCAAAGATGGCACAGGCACGATGGGCCAATGGACTGCTTCCATGCTTTGTGATTCTCCGATTCTATGGTAACAGAATTCATTGAGTCCTTATTTCGTGTGTACAATTGATGTCCAGCAGTTCTTGAGCCAGCGGCTCATTGTTACTTGTATCCTCACACAGATAACAGAAGAAAGGCAAACACAAGGACCAGGTGAGGTGAATTGTGTTGACAATTTGCTATATTGGGTTATGACGTCTCTCTCTTTGATCACTTCAATCAGTCAGTTACAAACACATTGATTTTATTCCCATTTTATTTCTTGCCTATTTGTTCTCAAGATATGAGTGATACTGACAAGGCTGGCATTACTTCCCCATGCCTGGTTACCATGAGAAAATGATGGGCCTTCATCCTGAGCCACTGCAGTCCGTGTGGTGAAAGTGTTCCCACAATGCTGTTACAGAAAGGATTTCAGGCTTTTAACCCAGTGATGATGAAGGAACGGTGATTTCTGTCCAAGTCTAGATGGTGTTTGGCTCGGAGGAGGGGAATGTGGAGGTGATGGTGTTTTGTGTTAGAGTCCGAGCTGAATTCTACGCCCTCCCCTCTATCTCGTGTCCCTTGACTGTAAACAGGAATTGTTCTCTTTAGAGCAGTAATGTTAAATGGAGATTGAATAGAGATATGCAAAATCTTGAACAATATTTGATGGAGTAAAGACAGAGAATTTGGTTTCATTGGAAGTACTGTCAGTAACCAGAGGACACATTTTTAAGGTGATGGGCCAACAAAAATGCATTGATTTTTTTTTTAGAACATTACAGCGCAGTACAGGCCCTTCGGCCCTCGATGTTGCGCCGACCTGTGAAACCATCTGACCTACACTATTCCATTTTCATCCATGTGTCCATCCAATGTCCACTTAAATGCCCTTAAAGTTGGCGAATCTACTACTGCTGCAGGCAGGGCGTTCCACGCCCTTACTACTCTCTGAGTAAAGAAACTACCTCTGACATCTGTCCTATATCTATCACCCCTCAACTTAAAGCTATGTCCCCTCGTGTTTGCCATCACCATCCGAGGAAAAAGACTCTCACTATCCACCCTATCTAACCCTCTGATTATCTTATATGTCTCTATTAAGTCACCTCTCCTCCTCCTTCTCTCCAACGAAAACAACCTCAAGTCCCTCAGCCTTTCCTCGTAAGACCTTCCCCACATACCAGGCAACATCCTAGTAAATCTCCTCTGCACCCTTTCCATAGCTTCCACATCCTTCCTATAATGCGGTGACCAGAACTGCACGCAATACTCCAGGTGCGGTCTCACCAGAGTTTTGTACAGCTGCAGCATGACCTCGTGGCTCCGAAACTCGACCCCCCTACTAATAAAAGCTAACACACCATATGCCTTCTTAACAGCCCTATTAACCTGTTTAGCAACCTTCAGGGATTTATGCACCTGGACACCAAGATCTCTCTGTTCATCTACAGTACCAAGAATCCTGCCATTAGCCCAGTACTCTGCATTCCTGTTACTCCTTCCAAAGTGAATCACCTCA
Source organism: Heterodontus francisci (assembly GCF_036365525.1). NCBI lineage: Eukaryota > Metazoa > Chordata > Chondrichthyes > Heterodontiformes > Heterodontidae > Heterodontus > Heterodontus francisci. The sequence continues at coordinate 590,597 of NW_027140332.1, forward strand.
CACTTTTCCGCATTAAACTCCATTTGCCATCTCTCAGCCCAGCTCTGCAGCCTATCTATGTCTCTCTGTACCCGACAACATCCTTCGGCACTATCCACAACTCCACCGACCTTAGTGTCATCTGCAAATTTACTAACCCACCCTTCTACACCCTCTTCCAGGTCATTTATAAAAATGACAAACAGCAGTGGCCCCAAAACAGATCCTTGCGGTACACCACTAGTAACTAAACTCCAGGATGAACATTTGCCATCAACCACCACCCTCTGTCTTCTTTCAGCTAGCCAATTTCTGATCCAAAGCTCTAAATCACCTTCAACCCCATACTTGCGTATTTTCTGCTATAGCCTACCGTGGGGAACCTTATCAAACGCCTTACTGAAATCCATATACACCACATCCACGGCTTTACCCTCATCCACCTGTTTGGTCACCTTCTCGAAAAACTCAATAAGGTTTGTGAGGCACGACCTACCCGTCACAAAACCGTGCTGACTATCTCTAATGTACTTATTCTTTTCAAGATGATTATAAATCCTGTCTCTTATAACCTTTTCCAACATTTTACCCACAACCGAAGTAAGGCTCACAGGTCTATAATTACCAGGGCTGTCTCTACTCCCCTTCTTGAACAAGGGGACAACATTTGCTATCCTCCAGTCTTCCAGCACTATTCCTGTCGACAATGACGACATAAAGATCAAGGACAAAGGCTCTGCAATCTCCTCCCTAGCTTCCCAGAGAATCCTAGGATAAATCCCATCTGGCCCAGGGGACTTACCTATTTTCACACTTTCCAAAATTGCTAACACCTCCTCCTTGTGAACCTCAATCCCATCTAGCCTCGTAGCCTGAATCTCAGTATTCTCAACAACATTTTCTTTCTCTACTGTAAATACTGACGCAAAATATTCATTTAACACTTCCCCTATCTCCTCTGATTCCACACGCAACTTCCCACTACTATCCTTGATTGGCCCTAATCTAACTCTAGTCATTCTTTTATTCCTGATATACCTATAGAAAGCCTTAGGGTTTTCCCTGATCCGATCCACCAATGACTTCTCGTGTCCTCTCCTTGCTCTTCTTAGCTCTCCCTTTAGATCCTTCCTGGCTAGCTTGTAACTCTCAAGCGCCCTAACTGAGCCTTCACGTCTCATCCTAACATAAGCCTTCTTCTTCCTCTTGACAAGCGCTTCAACTTCTTTAGTAAACCACGGTTCCCTCGCACGACAACTTCCTCCCTGCCTCACAGGTACATACTTATCAAGGACACGCAGTAGCTGCTCCTTGAATAAGCTCCACATTTCGATTGTTCCCATCCCCTGCAGTTTCCTTCCCCATCCTACGCATCCGAAATCTTGCCTAATCGCATCATAATTTCCTTTCCCCCAGTTATAATTCTTGCCCTGCAGTATATACCTGTCCCTGCCCATCGCTAAGGTAAACCTAATCGAATTGTGATCACTATCACCAAAGTGCTCACCTACATCTAAATCTAACACCTGGCCGGGTTCATTTCCCAGTACCAAATCCAATGTGGCACCGCCTCTGGTTGGCCTGTCTACATACTGTGTCAGAAAACCCTCCTGCACACACTGGACAAAAACTGACCCATCTAAAGTACTCGAACTATAGTATTTCCAGTCGATATTTGGAAAGTTAAAGTCCCCCATAACAACTAACAAGTCCCCCATAACAAATTTATTATAAACCGGAATTCACAGCCTGAAAGAGTGGTGAAGCAGATTCAATAATAAATTTAAAAAAGAGAATTGATTCAATAGTATCAGAGGAGATTTTCAGCGAAGTGGTAATTGTGTCGAGGAGAGGGACAAATGGGATTGCTCCTTCAAACAGCATGCACAGACACGATGGGCCAAATAGCCTCCTCCGTGCTGTATGATTCTTTGAGTCTGTGGAAACAGAAACCATTGAAACCTTACCTGATTTGTACAACAGACGGTCAACAATTTTAAGCAGAGGCTGATCATTACTTGTACTTTGATATGGTTCTGGAAAACATCATGTTGGATTAACACAGATGAGGGAGAGAATTAGTCCTTTACTGCTCTGTTTGTTTGGTCAGTACCACACTGTGTGGAAGTAACACTGATCAGGGATAGACGTTCAGCAATTTTAAGCAGAGGCTGATCGTTACTTGCACTTGGAGCATACCTTGTTGGATTAACACAGGCGAGGGAGAGAGATGGAAATCTCCTGCTCTGTGTGTGGGGGTCATTAACACAACATGTTGGATTGGCACAGGCCAGGGAGAGAAATAGAAATTTCTTGCTGTGTCTGTACCACACTATGTGGGAATGACACAGATCAGGGATAGAATTGGTCCTTTCCTGCTATCTGTGTGGGTCAGTACCACACTGTGTGGGATTAAGAGTCCGGGGATAGAATTGGGTCTTTCCTGCTCTCTGTGTGGATCAATACCACACTGGGTCGAATTAACACAAGCCGGGGACAGAATTGGGTCTTTCCTGCTCTCTGTGTGGTTCAGTACCACACCGGATGAGATTAACACCTTCTAGGGATAGAATTGAATCTTTCCTGCTCTCTGTGCCTGGGTCAGTACCACCGGGTGGGATTAGCGCAGGCTGGGGATAGAACTGGGTCTTTCCTGCTCTCTGTGTGGGTCAGGACCACACCGGGTGGGATTAAGACAAGCCGGGGATGGAATTGAGTCTTTTCTGCTCTATTTGGAGCTCAGTACCATATTGGGTGAAAGCTGCTTACTCAGCACAGCCTGAGGATGGAGCCTGGTCTGTCCCAATGAGGACAGAGAGTGACTGGTGAAATGGCCAGTCACCCGGCAGATTGAACTTTACACATTGAACTGTGAAGTGATACATATCGGTAGGAAATATGAGGAAAGGCAAACTAATGTGGGTGGTTGAATGGACAGATCTCGGGCTGTACTAATTTCTGAGGCAGCAGGACACTGAGAAGGCTGCTAAAAAAACAACATATCGTGTCCTTGGTTTTATAAACACAGCACAGAGTAATAAAACTCAGGAGGAAATGCTGGTTTTTATACATCATTGGTTAGGTCCCAGCTGGAGAATTGTGTCCAATTCTGATCACCACACTTTGGTAAGGATGACAAGGACTTAGTGAAGATACTGAGGTGATTTACTAAATTGGTACCAGGGATCTCATGGAGAGATGGGAAAAGCTGGGATTTTTCTCTTTAGAGCAGTGAAGGGTCAGAGGGGATTTAATATAGAATTCAAATTCATGAAGGGTTTTGATCGGGTAATTAGTGTGAAAATGTTTCCAGTGTCAGAAAGTTCAGTATTAAGAAGACACAGATTGAAGGTAATTGACAAAGAACCAGAGGTGAAATGAGGAGAATTTTCTTACACAGCGAGTTGTTGGGATCTGGAATTCACTGCCTGAAAACAAGGTGGAAGCAGATTCAATAATAATATGGTGGAGAAGGCATATGGAATCCTTTCCTTTATTAGCTGAGGTATAGAATATAAGAGCAGGGAAATTATGCTGGAACTGTATAACTCATTGGCTAGGCCACAACTTGAGTACTGAGTGCAATTCTGGTCACCTCATTACAGAAAGGATCTAATTGCACTAGAGAGGGTACAGAGGAGATTTATGAGGATGTTGCTAGGACTAGACAAAATGCAGCTGTGAGGAACGATTGGATAGGCTGGGGTTGTTCTCTTTGGAATAGAGAAGGCTGAGAGGAGATCGGACTGAAATGTCCATAATTTTGAGGGATCTGGACAGAGAGGAGGTGAAGGGTCTGTTCACCTTAGTAGAAAGGTCAGTGACTAGCGGGGACTAGATTTAAAGTGATTAGTCGAAAGATAAGAGGGGAGATGAGGAAGACCTTTTCATACAGAGTGTGGTGGGGTCTGGAACTCACTGCCTGAAAGTGTAGTTGAGGCAGAAACCCTCAACTCATTCAACAGGATTCTGGATATACACCTCAAGTACCGTAATCTGCAGAGCTATAGATCAAATGCTGAAAGTGGGATTAGAATAGGTGGATCGTTTTTCGGTCAGCACAGATACAATGGGCCAAGTGACCTCTTTCAGTCAGGAGGCTGCGGCTGCTGACTGTGAATGCTGCAATTGGACAGAAGGTAAATGGAATACTAGGACAGAAAGAGGGCTCCGCAGTTCACGGATGTGGTGACCCTAGATCAGATCTTACAGTGGTGTAGGAGAGGGAACAGGGTTCATGTCAAAGTCATGTCTTCCTTTTATATGATCCTGTATAATGGACAGGGACTACTGGGCAGTAATGTGCTCAAAGGTTATCAGCAGTAATTGATTATCTCTATATTTGTATATTATGGGACATTAAAACATACCCCTGCTCTGGTGTCCATTGCATCCTCAATATTCATGATTAAAATATCAGAGGAGTGTGAACCAGTCACCTCTGATCACCCTGAGGTACAGGTGATTCTCGAGTCGGTGCTGAGTGTATTCACAACCCATAAAGATGACTGTGGAAACATGAGCAGACCTGAAGAAATCAATTGACCATTGCATGCTCCATGAAGCAGTATTCATACCGAGCTGAGATTATATCATATATTCCAGACACTATCAGGTTATTGTTATACCAGGGTGCAGTTCACAAAGACACATTCACTGCTAACTGCCCGATTTTGCCGGTTACAAAACCAGATGGCAGCTGGGGACTGACTATTGACCATACAAACTCAACTCAGTCACCCCTGTGTGAACTCGGTTGTCTGAGAGACACCAACCCTACTCTCCCGGATTCCCAGCGGCAGGGCTGACTTCACCACGCTGGATATCTCTAATGTTTATTGGAGTATCCCAGTAAAACTAGAGAAACAATTTAAATTCACATTCACTTCTGAGGACCAGAGATACCCCTGGACATGTCTGTCACAAGGGGTTCCACAATAACCCCACTATTTTCCACTAACGTATGGCCGGGGCCGTTAGGAGCCTTTCACAGTCTTCCTGCTTGCTGAAATAAATTGATGGTCTCCTCCTCATCACCACAGACCGTGTCCACACATTTAACCCTTTTACAGGAACTACTGCAGTTACTTTGGGAGCTGGACTAAAAGACCATCCACGTAAGACCCAGCTGGTGTAACATCGTGTCATCGTTCTATATGTCCAAATTGGCTCATCCAACATCAGCCCAGACCAACATCAGGTCGAGACCATCCAGTGTATAACCCTGTCCACCTCAAAGACAGCCTTGTCTCCTATCCTCAGGCTGGTGGGTTATCAGTGGACCCTCATCCAGTGTCTACCCTTGTCCACCTCAAAGACTGCCCAGTGTCCTATCTTCAGGCTGGTGGAGTATCAGTGGACACAATTCCAGTGTCTACCCCTGTCCACCTCAAGGACTGCCCAGTGTCCTATCCTCAGGCTGGTGGAGTATCAGTGGACACAATTCCAGTGTCTACCCCTGTCCACCTCAAGGACTGCACTGTGTCCTATCCTCAGGCTGGTGGGTATCAGTGGACCCTCATCCAGTGTCTACCCCTGTCCCCTTCAAAGACTGCACTGTGTCCTATCCTCATGCTGGTGGGTATCAGTGGACCCTCATCCAGTGTCCACCCCTGTCCACCTCAAAGACTGCCCTGTGTCCTATCCTCAGGCTGGTGGAGTATCAATTGCCCCTCATCCAGTGTCTACCCCTGTCCGCCTCAAAGCCTGCTCTATGTCCTCTGCTCAGGCTGGTGGAGTATCAGTGGAGCCTCATCCAGTGTCTCCCCCTGTCCACCTCAGACTGCCCTCTGACCTATCCTCAGGCTGGTGGAGTATCAATTGCCCCTCATCCAGTGTCTACCCCTGTCCACCTCAAAGCCTGCTCTGTGTCCTATCCTCAGGCTGTGGGGTATCAGCGGACCCTCATCTCTCGATTTGCTGAGACTGTGACTCCTCTTTATGAACCACCGAATGGTGATGATGACCAGGTTTATCCCGTTTGGACTGAAGAGAGCACAGAAACAGTAACACAACTAAAGAAATCTGTCGCCCAGGCAACGTGTCTTACCTCACCTAACCCCGACAAGACTTTCCACATGGATGTGGGGACACAGTGACAGCCTGGCTGCTGTCCAATGCCGAGAAAACCAGGAGAAAATACTCCCCATTGTGAATTACTCCAGAATTGTGAATGGGGCTGAACTGATTTACTCTGTTTGTGAAGGACATTTGTTAACCATGTTCTGGGGCATCAAACATTTCACTTACATCACGGGGTTCAACAGGGTGATACTGTCCAGTCCATTATAAACCTTCCCAGTGTAGGAAAGCTGTTGTAATAGAATACCCATGTCATAGAGTCATAGAGCCTTAGTCAATTCTGGCGCAGAATGGGACATTTCAACTCATCGAGTCCGTTCCAGCGCTTTGTAGATAAATCAAGTCAGTCTCATTCCCCAGCTCCATGGATGACAAGGAGCTTACAGGGTAAGATACAGCAGGAAGGGCAAGTTTACGTCCCACACCGAGAACACAGTACAACAGAAAACCAAGAGGAGTATAGAAAGTGGAGGCTGATATCAAAAAGGAATTTACAAAAGCAAGGAGAAATCATAAAAAAATATTGGCAAGCAAAATCAAGATGAACCCATGTATGTTTTTTCTTTCAATACATTAAGGCTAAGAGGACAACTAAGGAGAGAGTAGAGCCCATTAATGACCGATAAGGTAACCTATGTGTAGGGACAGTAGTTACTGATATGGTTCTTAATGAATACTTTGTGACTGTCTTCACAAAAGAGGGGAACGGTGCAGATATTGCAGTTAAGGAGGAGGTGTGTGAATTATTGGATGTGATAAACATAGGCAGAGAGGAATTACTAATGGAATTAGCCTCATTGAAAGTTGATACATCACCATGGCGTGATGAAATGTACCCCAGGTTGTTAAAAGAAGCAACAGAAGGAATAACCAAAGGTATGTCCATGATTTTCCAGTTCTCACTGGATACAGGTGTGGTGATGGAGGATTGGAGAACTGCTAACATTGTACCACTGTTTAAAAAGGGAGCGAAGGATAGACCGAATAACTACAGGCCTGTCAGTCTAACCTCAGAGTGGGAAAATTATTGTAATCTATTCTGAGAGACATGATAAACTGTCACTTAGAAAGGCACAGGTTCATCAGGGATAATCACCATAGATGTGTTAAGGCAAGATTGTGTCTGACTAACTTGCATGATTATTTGATGAAGTAACAAGGACGATAGATGAGGTTAATGTAGTTGATGCGGTCTACTTGGATTTTAGCAAAGTTTTTAGCAATGGCGCACATAGCAGACTTGTTAAAAATAAAATCCCAGGGGATCCAGGGAAATGCAGCAAGGCGGATGCAAAATTAGCTCAGTGACAGGAAAGAAAGAGTAATTGTTGACAAGCGTGTTAGCGACTGGAGGGATGTTTCCAGCAGCATTTAGTGGAGGCAGTGGTGTAGTGGCAATGTCACTGCACTTGTAAATCCAGCAAACCCAGGTTAACACTCTGGGGACATGGATTCGAATCCCACCATGCCACATAATGAAATTTGAAATCAATTAATAGTTCTGGAATTAAACAGCTACTCTAATGGTGACCATGAAACCATTGTCGATTGTTTGAAAATCCCATTTATTCACTAATGCCCTTTAGGGAAGGAGATCTGCTGTCCTTACCTGGTCTGGCCACATGTGACTCCAGACCCACAACAATGTGATGGACTCTTAAATGGCCTCACAAGCCACTCAGTTCAAGGGCAATGAGGGATGTGCAATAAATACAGGCCCAGGCAGTGACGCCCAAATCCCACGAATGAATAAAAAAAGCAAATTCCACACAGCTCAGTACTGGGACCCCTGCTTTATGTCGCATACATTAACGATTTGGAAGTAAAGATAGGGCATAATCAAGAAGTTTGCAGATGATACAAAGATTCACCGTGTGGTAGATCGCAAGGAGGATAGGTCAGATGGGCAGAGAAGTGGCAAATTGAATTCAGGCTGGATAAGTGCGATATGATGCATTTGGGGAGGTCAAATAAGGCAAAGGAATGCACGATTAATGGGAGAATACTGAGAAGTGTAGAGGAAGTGACAGACCTTAGAGTGAATGCCCACAGATAGCTGAATGTAGCAGGACAGCTCGATAAGGTGGTTAAGAGGTCATATGGAATCCTTTCTCTTACTAGCCGAGGTATTGAATATAAGAGCAGGGAGGTTATGCTGGAACTACATAAATCATTGGTTAGGCCACAACTTGAGTAATGCGTGCAGTTCTGGTCACCTCATTACAGAAGGGATGTAATTGCAATAGAGAGGGTACAGAGGAGATTTACAAACATGTTGCCGGGACTGGGAAAATGCAACTTTGAGGAATGATTGGATAGGCTGGGGTTGTTCGCCTTGGAGCAGAGAAGGCTGAGGGGAAATCTGATTGAAACGTACAAAACCTTGAGGGCCCTGGATAGAGTGGTGGTGAAGGGTCTATTCACCTTAGCAGAGAGATCAGTGACAAGAGGGCATGGATTTAAATGATTGGTAGAAAAATTAGAGGGGAGATGAGGAAAAAAATCACCCAGAGTGTGGTGGGGTGGGGTTCTGGAACTCAGTTTCTGAAAGGGTAGAAGAGGCTGAAAACCTCATCTCATTTTAAATGTGCCTTGCTACACCTCAAGTGATTTAATCTGCAGAGCTCGGGACCAAATGCTGGAAGGTGGGATTCGGCTGGGGAGGACGTTTTTTGGATAGCAGAGACACAATGGGCCAAGTGGCCTCTTTCTGTGTTGTAAACATTCTATGATTTTTCTATGATTTTCGAGGTGCAGATAGGCTGTTTTAGTGAAGGTGTGTAGATGTGGTCAGAAGTTCATCTCGGGGTCAAATATGACACCAAGATGTGAACAGTCTGGTTTAGTCTCACACAATTGCCAGGGAGAGGTATGGAGTCGGTAGCTAGGGAATTAAGTTTGGAGCAGGGACTGAAAACAATGTCTTCAATCTTCGGAAATTTGAATTGTCACAGCAGAGATGTGAGGTAATACCTTTTAGAAGAATGTATGTGGAGAGACAACACAAGCTACATGTTACAACTGTAAAGTAGTGCAAGAACAGAGAGACCTGGGGAGTTTATGTGTAAATCGTTGAAGGTCACAGGACAGGTTAGCACAACAGTTAATAAAGCATATGAGATCTTGGGCTTTATAAATAGAGGCATAGAAAACAAAACTGGGAAGTTATGTTGAATCTATATAAAACACCACAGCATATCCCAGTACATGACACATGGAATAGCAGAATTTGAAACATATGGTACCAGGGATCTGGGAATTCAGTTACAGGGAGAGATTGGAAAAGCTGGGTTTGTTCTCTTTAGAGCAGTGAAGGGTAAGAGGATATTTAATATCGAATTGAAAATCATGAAGAGTTTTGACAGAGTAATTAATGTGAAACTGTTTCCAGTGTCAGGAAGTTCAGTATTAAGAAGACACAGATTGAAGGTAATTGACAAGGAACCAGAGGTGAAATGAGGAGAATTTTCCTTCACAGCGAGTTGTTGGGATCTGGAATTCACTGCCCGAAAACATGATGGAAGCAGATTCAATAATATCTTTCAAAAGGGAATTATAATAAATAAAACTGGAAAAGGCGAAAAAAATAGTCTGGGGATAAAGGAGGAGAGTGATAATAATTAGACAGCTCTTTCAATGAAACAGCACTAACACAAAGGGCCGAATAGCCTCCTTCAGTGCTTCACCTGTCTCTAATTCTATGAGCAAGAGACATGGAGTGAAGGGAGAGAGAGTGAGAAAGCGGGAAAGAGGGAAAGGAAAATAGAAAGAGAGAGAAAACCGGCTTTGCATCGCTTTTTGAGCAGTGGGGTCATGATCTGCCAGTTGAGGCAGGTGATACAAAATTTCTGGGGCCTCCTCATTTCATTTCCGTAAATTTTAGGGGCCGCCCAGGGTGACCCGCGCTGCTGTCTGTCTGCACGCTTAACAGGAGACTTAACTGTGTCTGAGTCTAGCACGTGTTTCAGCCAGGATTCAGCCCTTAAAGGCAGTCTGTCCCTCTTAAAGGGAAGCTGCAGTGAATCACAGGAGGCTGCTGCTGCTGACTGTGAATTGTGCAATTGGAGAAAAGGTAGGTTGAATACTAGCACAGAGAGAGGGCTCTGTGATTCACGGATGTAGTGCTGGAGGCCTTAGTCATGGAGGGTGACAGGAGAAGAGAGGCCATGTATCAGTGGGGTGGGATGTAGACCCTCAAGAAACGCACTCCGAAGGGAATGGGAGCAGGTGGCCAGGGAGGTCAATGCAGGAAGCTTGGCCCCAGGACCTGGCAGCAGAGCCAGAAGAAGTAGAATGAGCTCACACGGGTGATCAATGTCAGTGAATTCATTTCCACATGGCATCTCCTACCCCCAACATCACCAACCTCTCACACTGCTCAATGTACCACACCCCCATCACTCACCCATCAGCAGTCCTTAACACTCAGGACTCACACCTAACATTTACATACTCCACATCACCTTTACATACCTTCCACTGATACCAGCCTCACATCCACCTTTCACTGCCTTCACATACCACCAGCTATTCAGCTGTTGCAGGTATATCTCCCAAACACAGTGCAACACAATCACTGACATTCTGCTCTCTCTCTCTTACAGGACAGGGAGCAGCAGTGAACTGTCGGGATCCAGGCTTACCTTCATCCCCTGAGCCTGAGGGAGGAGTTCATTCTCCACCTCATGGGAACGGCTGTGACAGAGCCCGTAGCATCCGGCATCACCGACAGCATTCAGGATGACGTTATGTTCCTGCCTTATGCCCCTTCTTAACACCCACCTCCTCTTCATCCTGCTGTCTGGGATGATGTACAAGCTGCAGATGGTGGGACCATGGATGCCTCTGTGGTGTTTACGTGAGGTTGAGTAATTTGTGAAGAGCACGTTATAGATGTGGTCACCCCACAGATTAAGGGAAGAAGAATTACAGTCAAGCAGAATCAGGCAGGTAGCACAGGAGACCCCAGAGTGCATCTCACTCTCCAACCAGTATTCAATACTGAGGAAAGTGATGAAAATCTGGGGACTGCAGCCAGAGACAAGGCCATGGTACCCGGGCTGTCTCAGCTGTACTGGGGGTGGGAGGGGATACAATGAAGACTAGAATGTTGACAGTGACAGGAGATTCGATAGTCACGGGAACAGACGAGCGTTTCTGAGGCCGCAGACGTGCATCCAAGATGGTGTGTTTCCTCCCTGGTGTCAGGGTCAAGTTAGCCATCTCAAAGTAGTAATCTCCAGATTACTGCCAGTACCCCGTGCGAGTGAGTATAGAAATAGGAGGATAGTACCGATGGATGTGTGGCTGGGAGGATGCTGCAGAAGCGGTGAGGTTTGCATTGCTGGGACACTGGGACCAGTTCTGGAGAATGTGGGATCTGTACAGGCCGGACGGTTGCGCCTGAACAGAGCTGGAACTAATTTCCTTGCAGGGTGATATGTTAGTGCTATTGGAGAGGGTTTACACTAAATTGGCAGGTGTGTGGGAACCAGGGGTAAACATCAGAGAGGAATTCTAAAGTGCACAGAATACTGGGAGAGATGGATAACACTATAGTAGGGTTTAGAAAGTTATTAGTTGGGGTCTGAGTAAGGGAGGAAGTAATAAAGTTTACATCAGGTTTGATGTGCATGTATGTGAATACGGAGTGTGGTTAATAAGACTGGTGAGGTACAGGTGCAGATTGCCATGTGGAAATATGATGTTGTGGCTATAACAGAGATCTGGCTCAAAGAAGGGCAGAACTGGGTGTTAAATATTCCTGGATACAAGGTGTTCAGGAAAAATAGGAATGGGAGAAAAGGAGTAAGAGTGGTGGTATTGATTAAGGAGAACATTGTAGTGCTGGAGAGAGTGAAAGTCCCGGGGACGTGTGTGGGGAGGTGGGAGTGGGGCTGGGTGGGTGCGTAGGTGGGTGAAGGACAGAATCTATTTGGATAGAGCTAAAGAACAAAAAAAGGTTCATTTACATTGCTTGTTGTTGTCTATAGGCCATCAGCTAATGGAAAGGATGTGGAGGAACAAATCTGCAAGAAAATTACTGAAAGATGCAAGAATTATAGATTAGTTACAATGGGGGAACATTCAATATCCTAATATGGACTGGGATAGTAGCAATTGAACTGACAGAGGGAGGCAGGAGTTACTACAGTGTGTGCAGGAAACTTTTCGACAACAGTATGTTGCTAGTCCAATGAGGAAGGAGGCACTGCTAGACCTGGTTCTCGAGAATGAGCTGGACCCAAGTGGATTAAGTATCAGTAGGAGAACATTTAGGGGACAGTGATCATTGTATCATAAGGTTTTTGTTGACTATGGGAAAGGACAAAGAGCAATCCAGAGTAAGAATAATTAACTATGAGAAAGTCAACTTCAACAAGTCAACCGGTGTAAAAATGGAGCTGGGGCGAATAAATTAGAGTCAACGTTTGGCAGGAAAACAGGAGCTGAACAATGGGCTACCTTCAAAGAAGAGATAGTTCGGGCAGAGTTGTGGTAAACGGTTGTTTTTCACACTGCAGGACGGTAGACAGTGATGTTTTCCAAGGGTCAGTTCTAGGACCAACTGATTTTTTTTTTTGCTATATATATATAAATGAGATGGATCTTGGAATTCAAATTAGAATTTCAAAATTTTCCAATATTACCATACTTGGAGGAGTGGTAACCAGTGAGGATGATGCAAAATGCCTACAACAGGATATAGATAGGCTCGCAGAATGGCCAGAGAAGTGGCAGGTGGAATTTAATACAGAGGAGTGTGAGGTGATGTATTTTGTCAGATGGAATAGGAAAGCAATAGAGACTTAATGGGACAGTTCTAAAGATTGTGCAGGAACTGAGGGACCTGGGGCTCTATATGCATTGATCTTTGAAGGTGGAAGAACATATATGGAGAGTGCTAAGCAAAGCCAATCAGATCTTGGGCTTCATAATTAGAGGCAAAGATACAAAAGCAGGGACGTTATACTGAAACTGTATAAAGCTTTGGTTAGGCCCCAACTAGAGAACTGTGTCCAGTTCTGGTCAGCACACTTTAGGAAGAATGTAAAGTCCTTGAGGGGCTGCAGAGGAGATTTACCAGAATGGTTCCAGGGATTGGAGCGGTGGCGGGGGGGCGGGGAGGGGAGCGGGTTGGTTAGTTACAAGGTTAGATTGGAGAAGATTGAGTTGTTCTCCCTGGAGTAAAGGAGATTGAGAGAGGTATGATAAACGTGTACAAGATTATGATAGGCTTAGGTAAGGTAGACAAGGAAAAAGTCTTCTCATTATCTGATGAATCACGGACTAGGGGACACAATTGGAAGGTTTTGGATAAGAGATGCAGGTGGATATGAGGAAGAAATATTTTACACAGTGGATGGTAATGAGCTGGAACTCACTGCCCATGAGGGTGGTGGAAGCCGAGACAATCAATGATTTTAAAAGGAAACTGGATGGACACCTGAAGGAAGTGAACTTGCAGGGATACGGGGATTGAGCGGAGGATTGGGACTGCCTGAATTCTTCCACACAGAGCTGGCACAGAGGGGCAAAATGGCCTCCTTCTGTGTCGTACATGACTCCATGACTCCATCAATTTCTACCACTCTATGTTGGATATGTCTCCTGCTCCTGCCTGGGAAGATCCAGATACATAGAAGTTCAATGAAACTGTGACCTTAACGGCCACTAACAGCTACGTCCTCACCCTGGTGTGAGGCTCCAGGTCGTGTTACAGGAGGTGACACAGCTCTGTGACCAGATCCTTATTGAATCAGAGTCACCTCACACATTGCTTCTGGGTTAGGTGTAGGTAGGAATAGTGCTCTTGGAAAACCCTGGGTGGGTAGGGCAGATCCCTTTCCTCCTCCATCTTTATGGAGCATCCCCTCACTGCAGCCTCTGCTACATTTGTTGTTCATGTTACAGACCCAGAGACACTGTAACTACAGTCCCCAAACCTCGTCCAGAGTTGAAATGACAAACTCAGTTGAGTGATCATTGCTCGAATGGGTAGGAGATTTGGAGACAGAGAAAGATTAGAATAGGTCAAAAACTTGGGGTTATTGCAGAGACTGGGCAGGGAGTTGTCACAGAGAGAGAGAATGTGCAGTGAAACACGTGTGATCGTCATTGGGACTGGTTTGGGCATCTCGAGATAGATAGAAAGCTTACACCAGAACACGGTGTGCTCATCACTAAGAGCGGGGTGGGAGGGGGGGCGGGCGGTGGGGGAGCTTTAAGAGAGTTTGAATAAGTAAAACCAGAAATACAATGTCATTAGCATATCACAGGAAATAGTCAATTGATAACCTGGCAGAGAAAAAAAAAACAGGCACACCTGGGGAGACGGACATCCTAAGGATTATCAAGCAGTATGATGGGGATTACGATTTAATTCTCAATAGAATATCTGAGGATGTCCAGAAATACAAATTTAAGATAAAAAAGTGTTGAGATAAGTTGGTTAATGGGGCACATCTCTGCACCTGACGGTTAAATAAAAGACACAAAGAATTGAAGGATGAGATGGACAATTTACAGAAGGAAAATGAAGGTTGGTAGGAGAACATTGGCATCCTGTACAATCAGTTACTGTTGGATCAGGAGCCACATGATGGAGTATATTATCCAGAGAGAAAATTAGAACAAATACTGGACCAAAACACTGAGTTACAGGCAGAAAGTCCCAGACTAGGGGAGGAGTTAGAAGATGTGAGGAGGGGCTATGAGGGAATTAGACCCGTGTTAAAGCTCTGCCTCCCCTGAAGCTGACCACGCCCTGTGTTGAGATAAAATCCGACAGTTTCAGACACAATCCGTCAACAGTGGGCAGTAGTGGCTGCTGTCTCCAAGCACAAAGCCAGATATCCCGGTTCTTCTTAGGACAACATATTTGTGAGCCTTACAGTCTCTGCTCAATCTCCTCCATACAAGGACGACAAGATAACTGGAAATTACCAGGGTATGTACTAACCTGGGCCTAAACTGCAGACCAGTCTAAGAACAAGACTAACCACAGTCACTGACAGTGAGAGAGATGTCACCACCACAACCACACAGAGGTACCTTACAGCCGTTGAGTCTATGGCTCTAAAGCAGGAACTGGAAATGGTGGATATGAGTAGAAGCTCCCTCGATCTGTGTGTTCTGTGTTCCAATATCCAAATTATTTATATATATCAGAAAAATATCAGTGGTCCAAGCACTGCCCCTTGGGGAAACACCACTGTCGGCCTTCTTCCAGTCTGAAAAAAGCAACTGTTTACCACAACTCACTGTTTTCTCTCATTAAGCCAGTTTATATTTTGTATCCAAGCTGACACTGACCCTCTTATTCCATGAGAATCAATGAACTGTCCAGCTGTCACAAACAGACTGTGAAAGAAACTAGAAGTTCAGAATAAAATTAAGTGAAATGCTGAATGCAACAGTTAACTAACTTTATTGTAATTAATACTCTGTACAAGTAGTACTCCCTAAAACTGGACTCTGTGCAACTTACTGTATTTAGGGTTTAGGAACAGAATTCCAGATCTCAGGGAAGAGAACAGAAAGTGCTGGAAATACTCAGTGGGTCTGGCAGCATCGGTGTAGAGAGAAACACTGTTAATGTTTCAGATCTGTGACCCTTCATCAGAACTGGTAAACGTCAGAAATGATGATGTACAAGCTGCAGATGGTGGGATCATGGACCTCCTGCTTTCCACCACCCCCAATCCCTCACCCCAACCCTCCCCTTCTGATGTTATACTTTCCAATGATAACCCAATAATGCCAGCTTCCCAGTCACAGCAGCTCCAGGAGATAGAAAGAGAGCAGCAGCACAGCACTGATGGTGAAGACCCATCACTTGGTCTGATACTCACAGTCACCAGATCAAATACTTACACTGCGTGTACCTTAGAGGCTGATATAGAGTCGGAATCTGCACGTGGTGAGTCACCGAGCACGAGTGAGCTGCAGCCAGGCCAGGGGGAAAGGATAGTTTATGTGTCAGCTCACCGGAGGACGAGGTCACAGACGAGTTATAATACACAGGACTCAGATGTGAACATTGCTGGAGCTGCTGCCCATGTCGAGGTGTTGAAATCCGAATCCGAGCTTTCACGTCACAGAGCTGCACGAGGACGTCCTGCAAGGCCATCTGCGGTCACCCCCAGTGAAACTCAGCCATGCTGCAGCCACTGGGGAAACACTATGTAGGAGAACTAGGCAAGTTGAGGAAATCCACAAGACAGGCACTAAGGGAATACACAAGGGTGAATAGTTCAGTTTTGTTGGTACAATTGGATGTGTTGTTGGATAAAGATGTTAATGAAAAGGTTTTTGTTGGTGGTGTTTGTTGCAGGATGGTGATAAAGGGGACACTGTGATGGGGCGTCTCAGATGGGTGTAATGGTGGAGTATGGGGGATCCAAGATGGGAAAGGGAGGTTGTCCGATGCGAACTAGAATCTTAGCAGGGACTCTCCGACAGCCTGTCCGGGTCGAAGGCATCCAGGAAATATACTCCCTGCCTCCTCCTCCTCCTGAGTTGGCCTCCGGATTCCTGGTGCCAATGCCTGTGTCCTCATGATGGTGAGGATTATGAAGGGTGCAGCAGAACACCATGAACTTGAACACCTGATCCAGTGTGTACTGGTGGACTCCCCCCGAGCGGTTCAGACATCGGAAACATTGCTTCACCTGGTGGTTTTGTGTGGGGGAAGGGGTGTCTAGAGTTTAGAGGTCATGAGCCACATTCTGGTTCTGCATGGAGTCCTGACGTGTTGGGAATGGCTGACTGCTTCAGAATGAAGGTTTGGTGGCTGCTGCCAGGATAGTGGACATTAACCAACATGATGTACTGGGCATGCTCACACACCAACTGTGCATCAATGGAGTGGGAGTTGTCTCAGTTCCTGTGCCTCTCCCCATTGACATGGGGGCCCCGCAGAGCTACCTACACCATCAGGAATTCTGCTATCCTGACAAAGCCACGAGACCTCTCATCCTGCTTCTCCCTGCTGAGGTAGCAGATGGTATAATTCGCCTCACCCAACATAGGTGGTCTCCGTCACACTGCAGATACATCAATAGACAACATAGAGAGAGATAATGGATCCTTCAGCCGCTCTTGCCTGGATCAATCCAGATAAGAACATAAGAACTAGGAGCAGGAGTAGGCAGTTCAGCCCCTCGAGCCTGTTCTGCCATTCAATATGATCATTGGTGATCTCATCTCGGTCTCTACTCCACTTTTCTGCCCGTTCTCCATAACGCTTCAACCCATTTCTAATAAAAATCTGTCTATCTCCTCCTTAAATTTACTCAATGTCCCGGCATCCACCGCACTATGGAGTAGTGAATTCCACAGACTCACAACTCTTTGAGGGAAGAAATTTCTCTTCATATCTGTTTTATATCTGCACCCCCTTTATCCTAATACTATGACCTCTCGTTCTAGATTGCCCCACAAGAGGAAACACCTTCTCTACGTCTACTTTATCAATCCTTTAATGATCTTATATACCCCATTAGATCTCATCTCATTCTTCTAAACTCTAGAGAGTAAAGGCATAAACTGCTTAATCTCTCTTCATAAGACAAACCCCTCATCCCTGGATTCAATCTCGTGACCCTCCTCTGAACTGTCTCCGATGCAACTACATCCATCCTCAAGTGAGCAGACCAAAACTGTACGCAATACTCCAGCTGCGGTCTCATTAATACCTTGTACAGTTGCAGCAACACTTCCCTACTTTTATATTCTATTCCTTTAGCAATAAATGCCAAAATTCAATTTGCTTTCCTTATCACCTGCTGTATCTGCAAACTAGTTTTCTGTGATTCATGCACGAGGCCACCCAGATCTCTCTGCACCGAAGTACTCTGAATTTTCTCTCTATTTAGATAATAATTCACCTTTCTATTTTTCTGACCAAAATGGATAACCTCACACTTAACCACGTTAAACTCCATCTGCCAAATTTTGTCCCATTCACCAAACCTATCCATATCAATTTGTAAATTTCTTATGTATTTATTGCAACTTACTAATCAATCTATTTAAGTGTCACCTGCAAATTTGGCAATAGTACCTTCTATCCCTGCATCCGTCATTGAGATAGATTGTAAATAGTTGGGGCCCAAGGGCCAAACCCTGAGGCACCCCACGAATTACATCTTGCCAACCAGAAAAAAACTCATTAATCCCGACTCTCTGTTTTCTGTTGGTTAGCCAATCAGCTACCCAAGCTAATAATTTGCCCCTAACACCATGTGATCTTACCTTGTGTATTAACCTTTTGTGTGGCACCTTACAAATGCCTTCTGGAAGTCTTGATATACTACATCTACAGGATCCCCATTTTCCACATTTCTTGTCACAGCTTCGAAGCACTCTCGCAAATTCGTCAAACACGATTTACCCTTCATAAAATCTGACTCTGATGGGTTGCTTTTGACTTTCTTAATGTCCTGTTATTACTTACTTAAAAATGGATTGTGACACTTTCCCAACGATAGATGTTAAACTAATTGGTCTACTGTTTCCTACATTAAGCCTCCCTCCCTTTTTGGATAAGGGCGTTATACAGGCATTTTTCCAATCCACTGGAACCTTTCCCGCATGCAGGGAATCTTGGAATATTATAACCAATGGATCCACTATCTCCGCTGCTATTTCCTTTCAGACCCTAAGATGTAGGCCATCAGGCCCTGGGGATTTCTCTGCCTTCAATCACAATAGTTTGTTCAGTACCTTTTCCCTCGTGACATTTTTTTATTCATTCATGGGATGCGGGCGTCGCTGGCTAGGCCAGCATTTATTGCCCATCCCGAATTGCCCTTGAGAAGGTGGTGGTGAGCTGCCTTCTTGAAACGCTGCAGTCCACTTGGGTTAGGTATACCCACAGTGCTGTTAGGAAGGGAGTTCCAGGATTTTGACCCACCGATAGTAAAGGAACAGCGATATAGTTCCAAGTCAGGATGGTGTGTGACTTGGAGGGGAACTTTCAGGTGGTGGTGTTCCCAATCATTTTATACCCTTATCCTTCTAGTTGGTAGAGGTCGTGGGTTTGGAAGGTGCTGTCTAAGGAGCCTTGGTGCATTGCTGCAGTGCATCTTGTAGATGGTACACACTGCTGCTACTGTGCGTCGGTTGTGGAGGGAGTGAATGTTGGTGGATGGGGGGGCAATCAAGCGGGCTGCTTTGCTCTGGATGGTGTTGAGCTTCTTGAGTGTTGTTGGAGCTGCAACCATCCAGGCAAGTGGAGAGTATTCCATCACACTCCTGACTTGTGCCTTGTAGATAGTGGACAGGCTTTGGGGAGTCAGGAGGTGAGTTACTCGCCTCAGGATTCCTAGCGTCTGACCTGCTCTTGTAGCCACAGTAATTCTATGGCTACTCCAGTTCAGTTTCTGGACATTGGTAGCCCTCAGGATGTTGATAGTGGGGGATTCAGCGATGGTAATGCCAGTGAATGTCAAAGGGAAATGGTTAGATTCTCTCTTGTTGGAATCGCTCATTATCTGGCACTTGTATGGCACGAATGTTATTTGACACTTAGCTCACGCCTGGATATTGTCCATGTCTTGGTGCATTTCTACACATACTGCTTTTCAGTATCTGAGAAGTCACGAAGGGTGCTGAACATTGTTCAATGGTCAGCGAACATCCCCACTTCTGACCTTATGATTGATGGAAGGTCATTGATGAATCAGCTGAAGATGGTTGGGCCGAGGACACTACCCTGAGGAACTCCTACAGTGATGTCCTGGAGATCAGATGATTGACCTCCATCAATCACAACCATCTTCCATTGCTCTAGTTTTGAATCCAGCCAGCGGAGGGCTTTCCCCTGATTCCCATTGACCTCAGTTTTGCTGGGGCTCCTTGATGCTATACTCGGTCAAATGCTGCCTTGATTTCAAGGGCAGTCACTCTCACCTCACCTCTTGAGTTCAGCTCTTTTGTTCATGTTTGAACAAAGGCTTTAATGACGTCAGGAGCTGAATGGCTCTGGTGGAACCTAAACTGAGCATCACTGAACAGGTTCTTGCTAAGCAAGTGTCGTTTGATGGCACTGTTGAAGTCACCTTCCATCACTGTACTGATGATTGAGAGGAGGCTGATGGGGCGGTAATTGGCCGAGTTGGATTTGTCCTGCTTTTTGTGTCCAGGACATACCTGGGCAATTTTCCACATTGCAGGGTAGATGCCAGTGTTTTAGCTGTACTGGAACAGCTTGGCTAGGGGTGCGGCAAGTTCTGGGCACAGGTCTTCAGTACTACTGCCAGAATATTGTCAGGGCACCATAGCTTTTTCAGTATCCAATGCCTTCAGTCTTTTCTTGATATCACGTGGAATGAATCAAATTAGCTGAAGTCTGTCATCTGTGATGCTGGGGACTTCAGGAGGAGGCCGAAATCAGCCTCAACTCGGCCCTTCTGGCTGAAGATTGTTGCAAATGCTTCAGCCTTAGCTTTCACAGTGATGTGCTGGGCTCCCTCATCATTGAGGATGGCGATATTTGTGGAGCCACTTCCTCCAGGTAGTTGGATAATTGCCCACCACCATTCAGGGCTGGATGTGGCAGGACTGCAGAGCTTAGGCCTGATCCATTGCTTCTGGGTTCGCTTAGCTCTGTTCACTTAGCTTACGCAGTTTTACACGCAGATAGTCCTGGGTTGTAGCTTCATCAGGTTGACACCTCATTTTGAGGTATGCCTGGTGCTGCTCCTAGCATGCCCTCCTGCACGCTTCATTGAACCAGGGTTGGTCTCCTAGCTTGATGGTAATGGTAGAATGGGGAATATGCCGGGCCATGAGGTTACAGATTGTGGTTGAGTACAATTCTGCTGCTGCTGATAGCCCACGACGCCTCATGGATGCCCAGTTTTGCATTGCTAGATCTGTTCGAAATCTGTCCCATTTAGCACGGTGGTAGTGCCACACAACACGATGGAGGGAATGCCAAATGGGAAGTTGGGACTTTATCTCCACAAGGTCTGTGCAGTGGTCACTCCTACCAACACTGTCATGGACAGATGCATCTGCGGCAGGCGGATTGGTGAGGACGAGGTCACTAGTGGTGCTACTGAGCCACTCTTGGTGATGGACATTGAAGTCCCCCACCCAGAATACATTTTGTGCCCTCGCCACCCTCAGTGCTTCCTCCAAGTGCTGTTCAACATTGAGGAATACTGACTCATCAGCTGAGCGAGGGCGGTAGGTGGTAATCAGCGGGAGGTTTCCTTGTCCATGTTTGATCTGATGCCATGAGACTTCGTGGGGTCCAGGGTAGTTGTTGAGGGCAAATCCGTCCCTTCTGTATGCCACTGTACCTCTGCTGCGTCTGTCCTGCCGGTGGGACAGGACATACCCAGGGATGATGATGGCAGTGTCTGAGACATTGCCCGTGAGTCTGGCTTTTTCAGGCTGTTGCTTGAATAGTCTGTGGGAGAGCTCTCCCAACTTCGGCTGGGCTCCCAACAAGCCCCCAGATGTTAGTCAGGAGGACTTCGCAGGGTGGACAGGGCTGGGTATGCCGTGGTCATTCCCGGTCAATGCTGGGTGGTCCGTCCAGTTTCATTCCTTTTTATTGACTCCGTAGTAATTAGTTACAACTGAGTGCCTTGCTAGGCCACGTCAGAGGGCATGTAAGAGTCAATCATATTGCTGTGGGTATGGCGTCAGGGTAAGGACAGCAGATTTCCTTCCGTTAAGGACATTAGTGAACCAGATGGGTTTTTACAACAATCGACAATGGTTTCATGGCCATCACCAGACTAGCTTTTAATTCCAGATTTATTAATTGAATTCAAAGTCCACCTTCTGCTGTGGTGGGATTCGAACCCATGTCCCCAGAACAATACCCTGGGTCCCTGGTTTATTAGTCCAGTGACAATACCACTACACCAACGCCTCCCCATATTATGATTGTTCTAAATTCCTCTCTTTCTGTAACTTGTACATTACCTGTTACTATAGAGATGGTACTGGTGTCCTCCACCGTGAAAACTGAGGCAAAATACTGATTTAGTGTCTCCGCAATTTCTGTGTCCCCCTCTATCAACATCCCAGTCTCATCCTCCAAGGGACCAATATTCACTTTTGCTACTCTCTTACCTTTCATATACTTAAAGAAGCTTTTGCTATCCGCGTTTATATTTTGTGCTAATTTTCTTTCATAATGTACTTTTTCACTTTTTATTTATTTTTTAGTAACCCTTTGTTGATCTTTAAATATTTCCCAATCCTCCAGCCTGCCAGTGGCCTTTGCAATATGGTAAGCCTTAGTCTTTGTCTTTATGTTATCCTTAACTTCCTTGCTTAGCCATGGATGTCATTCCCCCTCTTCGAATCTTTCTTCCTCTTTGGAATACATTTTAGTTGGGAGGAATTGAATTTCTCCTGAAACATCTGCCACTGCCCATCAACTTTCCTCCCTTTTAGTCTTCCTGCCCAGTCCACGAGGGCCAAATCAGTCCTCATGTCTATGTAATTACCTTTGTTTGACTCCAGAACGCTGGAGCGGGACTCCAGTTTCTCGCCCTCAAAATGGATTTGAAATTCCAGCATGCTATGATCACTGTTCCGTAGAGGATCCTTAACTATGAGATCATTAGTTAATCCCACCTCATTTCACAATGCCAAATCTAGAATAGCCTGCTCCCTAGTTGGTTCCACAACATACTGCTCCAAAAAACAATCTCTAATGCATTCAATGAACTCTCCCTCGGGGCTACCTTTGACAATTTGACTAATCCAGTCTATATACATATTAAAATCACCATTGCCGTACCTTTCTCACAAGTTCTCACAGTATTTCTTGGTTTATACTTTCCCCACTGCGGGACTACTGTTTGGGGAACTATAGATTACTCCCACCAGGGGCTTCTTCCCCTTTCTATTACTTATTTCTATGCACACTCAATCTACGTCTTGATCTCCAGTGCCTGTATCATTTCTCACCATAGCACTGATATTTTTCTCTACTAACAATCCTACACCTCTTCCTTTTCCTTCCTGTCTATCCTTCCAAAATAATAAGTACCCTTGGATATTCAATTCCCAAACCTGAATTCCCTGCAACCACGTATCAGTCATCACCAATAAATCATACCCATTCGTCTTCATTTGTGCTGTTAACTCATTTATTTTATTCCGAATGATTCCTGCATTCAGATACAAAGCTTTTAAGTTTGTTTGATTATCAATTTTCAAAGATACATAGAAGTTCAATGAAAGTCAGACCATATCAACCATTGACAGCTCCGTCCTCATCCTTTTGTGAGGCTTCAGTTCATGTTACAGGAGTTGACACGGCTTTGTGACCACCTCCTTATTGATTCTGATTCACCTCACACACTGCTCCTGGGTTAGGTGTAGGTGGGAAAAGTGCTCTTGGAACACCCAGGCTGGGTAGGGAAGAACCCCTTTGTCCTCCCGCTTTACAGAGCTTCCCCTCTCTGCAGCCTCTGCTCCATTTGTTGGTCATGTTACAGACCCAGAGGCACTGTAACTACAGTCCCCATACCTCGTCCAGAGTTGGGTCACAAATCCTCTTTTTTCACTGAATCTTTGCAGCAGCTCCCAACACGACCTCCAGAAAACCATCCACAGCACCGCCACTAACTTTACAATAGCAGAAGTAAGTCAAAAGCCCCTCACCTGTAAGTTGGATGTCTGGTCCTTTTAAATAACACTAGAGGGGGTTCTTCATGCTGCTGAATGTACTTTCAGCTGAGAGTACTAACACAGGCAGTCAGTGGACATGCACAGACAAAGTGTCAAAGATATACATCAAAGATGTCGGATTAGCTGATTGACGTCAATTCAAACCCTTCCTCACACTAACAGCACATGCATGGTATACCCAGGCTAGATCCCTTCCCAGCATGGGGCACTATGCTGGAGACACGAGAAGTGGCTGGCTGTGCAGTGCACATCATTTTCTCTATCCAGGTTTCATCGCATTGGCACCAGTGCTGCCACAGAGTGAAAATCACAGCAGAGGAAGATATAGAGTGAAAGCAACTCACTTCAAAAAGGGAAATGGGAAAAGACTTGACGGCATAATGTTTTCAATAATATGTGAAATAGAAGGGAAATGGGATTAATTGGAAGGGTGAGACCATGAGAATATTAAAATTAAGGTGCTGCCAGACCGGGAGCCAATGTAGATCAGTGAGTACAGGAGTGATGGGTGATCAGGATTTGGTGTGAGTTAGGATACAGTCAGCAAAGGTTTATAACTGGGAGGGTGACCAGGATAGAATTGGAATATTCAAGTGTGGATTTAACAAAGGCACAGATGAGGGCTTATTCAGCAGATGGGCTGAGGCAGAGGTGATGATGGGTGATGTTACAGAGGTGGTAGTAGGTCGGGTTGGTGTGGGGGGGAATATGGCGATGAACTCATCTCAGGTATAAATATAAAACAGAGGTTCCAAACAGTCTCTTTCAGCCTCAGACATTGGATAGGTAGGCGAATACAGATAGTGGATATAGTGTGTACTTTGTGACAGAGACTGAACACAGTGGCTTACGTCTTCCAAAGATTTACATGACAAGAAAACTAAATCAGTGAAATGTGGTTTATAGATCTAATGGTTGGATACAGAGACTTACCAGGGACACCAATAATCGCGAGGATGGGATAGTAAATCGTTTCAATCATTTTCAGAGCATAATAGATCCGAAATTCTAATATCATCCAAACATAATCAGCAGTAACCAAGCCAAACCAATAGGAGAAAGTCCTGCTGTCCATTGTTGTAATATTCCAATCTATTGTCCTCAGATTCTGACCCATTGTTGCAATATTCTTATCAATTGTTCCGAGATTCTGATCGATCCAATCTCTGTCTCTCTCTGCAGCCACGGATCTCTGTTAGTGCCGGGGGAAATGCTCCCACTGACACTATGAGTTAACACATTGAAAGGACTCCCTTATTAATAGAACAGGGAAAACCTCCAGTGACACAATTAGTGTCCATAGTGACTGACATTAATTACAGTCAATGAACAAACAGGTTCAGTTAACCCCTTTTTCTCCAACAATTTTTGTACCACAATAGTGTGGAAGTGTTCCTATGTCTAGTTGAGATATATGAGGTTTGTTGAAAAAAGGAATGGTGGAAATAGCAGAGGCACTGGCCAGAAGCTTTCAATCCTCCTTGGATCTGGGAGTGCTGACAGAGGACTGGAGGGTTGCAAATGTTACAACCTGCTTAAAAAAGGAGACATGAACTGAACCCTGCAACTACTGACCAGTCAGTCTAATGTCAGTGGTTGGAAATTTCTAGAGGCCATAACCCTGTACAAACATATATCTTTCTTGGAAAAACATGGTATAATAAATAACAAACAGCAGGGATAGGTTAATGACCAATCACGTCTGATAATCATGATCAAGTTCGTTGATAACATAACTGAGTGTTGAAGAGGATAGTGTGTTTTATGTTATGTATACGGACTTTCAAAAGCCCTGTGATCAAATGACATGTCATAGACTTGTTATGAAAATTTTGGAATAGCAATTTTTTAAAGTGTGAAAATAGATAAGTTCCCTGGGCCAGATGGGATTTATCCTAGGATTCTTTGGGAAGCCAGGGAGGAGATTGCAGAGCTTTTGTCCTTGATCTCTACGTCGTCATTGTCGACAGGAATAGTGCCGGAAGACTGGAGGATAGCAAATGTTGTCCCCTTGTTCAAGAAGGGGAGTAGAGACTGCCCTGGTAATTATAGACCTGTGAGCCTTACTTGGGTTGTGGGTAAAATGTTGGAAAAGGTTATAAGAGATAGGATTTATAATCATCTTGAAAAGAATAAGTTCATTAGCGATAGTCAGGACGGTTTTGTGACGGGTAGGTCGTGCCTCACAAACCTTACTGAGTTTTTTGAGAAGGTGACCAAACAGGTGGATGAGGGTAAAGCAGTGGATGTGGTGTATATGGATTTCAGGAAGGCGTTTGATAAGGTTCCCCACGGTAGGCTATTGCAGAAAATACGGAAGTATGGGATTGAAGGTGATTTAGAGCTTTGGATCAGAAATTGGCTAGCTGAAAGAAGACAGAGGGTGGTGGTTGATGGCAAATGTTCATCCTGGAGTTTAGTTAATAGTGGTGGACCGCAAGTATCTGTTTTGGGGCCACTGCTGTTTGTCATTTTTATAAATGACCTGGATGAGAGTGTAGACGGGTGGGTTAGTAAATTTGCGGATGACACGAAGGTCGGTGGAGTTGTGGATAGTGCCGAAGGAGGTTGTCGGTTACAAAGGGACATAGATAGGCTGCGGAGCTGGGCTGAGAGATGGCAAATGGAGTTTTATGCGGAAAAGTGTGAGGTGATTCACTTTGGAAGGAGTAACAGGAATGCAGAGTACTGGGCTAATGGGAAGATTCTTGGTAGTGTAGATGAACAGAGAGGTCTTGGTGTCCAGGTACATAAATCCCTGAAAGTTGCCACCCAGGTTAATAGGGCTGTTAAGAAGGCATATGGTGTGTTAGCTTTTATTAGTAGGGGGATCCAGTTTCGGAGCCACGAGGTCATGCTGCAGCTGTACAAAACTCTGGTGCGGCCGCACCTGGGGTATTGCGTACAGTTCCGGTCACCGCATTATAGGAAGGATGTGGAAGCTTTGGAAAGGGTGCAGAGGAGATTTACTAGGATGTTGCCTGGTATGGAGTGAAGATGTTACGAGGAAAGGCTGTGGGACTTGAGGTTGTTTTCGTTGGAGAGAAGGAGGAGGAGAGGTGACTTAATAGAGACATATAAGATAATCAGAGGGTTAGATAGGGTGGATAGTGAGAGTCTATTTCCCCGGATGGTGATGACAAACACGAGGGGACATAGCTTTAAGTTGAGGGGTGATAGATATAGGACAGTTGTCAGAGGTAGTTTCTTTACTCAGAGAGTAGTAGGGGCGTGGAACGCCCTGCCTGCAACAGTAGTGGACTCGCCAACTTTCAGGGGATTTAAGTGGTCATTGGATAGACATATGGATGAAAATGGAATAGTGTAGGTCAGATGGTTTCACAGGTCGGCTCAACATCGAGGGTCGAAGGGCCTGTACTCTGCTGTAATGTTCTATGTTCTATGAAAAATGGAGCACATGGATTAATGTGACAGTCATAGCGTGGATATGACACTGACTCAGGGACAGAAAGTAGAGTGAAGTGATGAACGGTCATTGTTCAGACTGGTGGAGGGGGAGTATTCAGTGTTGTTTCTCAGGGGTTAGTATTAGAATCAGTGCTTTTCCTGACTTGTAGATAGATGTACAAGTGATAGAGACTTGTACATAAAAAAACATAAGTTCAATGCTTGCAGATGACATGAAACTTATAAATAAGGATGGCAAAGGCGCAGACCACAGAATTATCCAATCTCACTGACTTAAATTTATTATAGACTCTAATAGAAAATAAAAATTATTTATCACTCTCTCTTACTTATTTGTGTGATTTGCCTATGAGTGTGCGCTTCAATGTGCACCGTATATTTTTATTATTTTATTCTGATCCAGTTTAGATTGTTAAGTATAATAAACTCACCTCTTGTTTAAACTCAAGAAAACCTGTCCGATTGGTTCTTTCACGATCACAATAAAGGTAAAAGGTAAAATACTCACTGAGGTAGTCAGCACGTCCACTGCTAAAAAGGAACAAATCCAGTTGCGAACAAATGAAAGATAGGACAAGAGGGGAGACTGAGACCTCTCCTCACCTGCTGTAACAGAAATGTGGAGGTTCTCGAGATTGTAACCCAACGACAAACGAGAAATTGGAAGTGTCACAGAGTCACAGAGTTATACAGGACAGAAACAGTCCATTCGCACCACTGTGTCCTTGTCGACCATCAAGCCTGTCCATTTTAATCCCATTTTCCAGCACCAGTCCAGTAACCTTGTATGCTATGGCACTTCAAGTGCTAATCTAAATACTTCTTGAATCCTGTAAGGGTCCTGCCTCTTCCACCCCTTCAGGCAGTGTGTTCCGGATTCCAACCACCCTCTCGGTGAATTTTTCTCCCTCAAATCACCTCTCAACCGCCTACCCCTTAACTTCAATCAATGCCCCATGGTTACTGACACCTCCACGAATGGAAAAGATTTCTTCCTATCTACCCTATCTGTGCCCTCATAATTTGTCGTGCTTTCCGTCTCTCACTCTTTTCGAATAAAGGAAGTAGATTCGCAATAAGGGAGTTACATATAGAGTGAAGTAACTTGGTGCAGGCGAAAACCCCTCTCTGTTGAAAAGTTGAGTAATGTAGCAGGACAGTTAGGGATTACTCTCCATCCAAAGCTAGGAAACCCGAAATCCTAAGACTTGTGGCCAACCATTTTTCACTTGAAGCTGAAGACTCAAACAGAGTTAGAATCACTAACAGATAGAGTAATGTTAGCTAAGGTAAAACTAGAACAGAAGAGACTAGAATTAGAATTCCAGAGAGCGTGAGAAAGAGCAGAGTGAGTGTCAATAAAGGGAATAAGTAAGAGTGTTCCAGAAGGAGAAGGAGGAAAGGGAGTTAAGGTGGCTCAAACAACTCGATGAAGACCCAGTGCACCTGGTGAAGGCACAGCTAGTGAGGGAGCTGCCCCCAGCTCAGGACCATGTGCTGAACTCTTAAACTTCTCCCAGTTCATTCCAACGTTCAATGTGGAGGATGTGGGAGAATGTTTCATCACTTTTGATAAGCTTGCAAAGCAGCTGAAATGGCCGGAAGACAGCTGGATGCTGTTTTTACAAAACATAATAACAGGGAAAGCCCATGGGGTTTATTCACTGCTGCCAGATAAAAGTTCATTAGATTATGAGGTGACTAAAAATGCTATCCTGGGTGTACATGAGATAGTATCGGAAGTGAACCGCCAATGATTCTGAACCCTCGGAAAGCAGCCTGACTAAACTGACCTCGAGTTTGAAGGAGTTACGCAGCTAAGGAATATAGGAACATAGGAGCTGAATTCAACCATTCAGCCCATCGATCCTGCTCGACTATTCAATATGATCCTGGCTGATCATCCTCTTCAATGCCTTTTCCCCACACTATCCTCATATCCCCTTATGTCAGTGGTATATAGAAATCTGTCAATCTCTGTTTTAAACATACTCAATGACTGCGCTTCCATAGCCCTCTGGGGTAGAGAATTCCAAAGGTTCACAACCCTCTGAGTAAAGAAATCACTCCTCATCTCTGTCCTAAGTGGCTTTCAAATTGTGTCCCTTGGTTCTAGACTTCCCAACCAGGGGAAACATCTTAGCTGCCTTGTCTATCCCTTTAAGTATTTTGTAGGTTTCAATGAGATCACCGTTCATTCTTCGAAACTCGAGAGAATACATGTTCAGTTTCTTCAATCTCTTTTCGGAGAACAGTCCCGCCATCCCAGGAACAAGTCTGGTGAATCTTTGTTACAGTCCCTCTATGGTCATAATATCCTTCCTCAGATAAGGGGACCAAAACTGCACACAGTACTCCAGGTGCGATCTAACCAAGGTTCTATACAATTGAATCAAGACTTCACTACTCCTGTATTCAAATCCTCTAACGATAAAAGTAACACACATTAGCCTTCCTAAATGCTTGCTGCACCTGCATGTTAGCTTTAAGTGACCTATTGACAAGGACACCCAGGTCCCTTTGTACATCTACACTTTCTCATCTCTTACCATTTAAGAAATACTCTGCACATCTATTCATTCTACCCAAGTGGCCCACCTCACAGTTTTCCACATTATATTCCATCTACCATGTTCTTGCCCACTCACTAAGTCTGTCCAAATCCCCTTGAAGCCGTTTTGCATCTTCCTCATAACTCACATTCCCACCTAGTTTTGTGTCATCTGCAAACTTGAACATATTACTTTGGTCCCCATATCCAAATCATCGATATATATTGTGAACAGCTGGGGCCCAAGTACTGTGCCCTGCGGTACCCCACTAGTCACATCCTGCCAACGCAAGAATGGCCCGTTTATTCCTACTTTCTGTTTCCTGCCTGTTAACCAATTCTTACTGCATGTCAGTATATTACCTCCTTTCCCATGTGTTTTAATTTTACTTACCAAGCTCCTGTGGCGCACTTTATCAAAAGCCTTCCAAAAATCCACCGGCTCCCCTTTTCTATTCTGTGAGTAACATCCTAAAAAAACTCCAACAGGTTCGGCATGAATGATTTCCTATTCATAAATCCATGTTGACTCTGCCCAATCAGATCCATTTATCACATACTTTAGAATAGATTCTAGCACTTTCCCTAGTACTGATGGAAGCCTAACAGGTCTGTAATTCCCAATTTTCTCTTTCCCTCCCTTCTTAAATAGTGGGGTGACATTTGCGACCTTCCAATCTGCAGGAAGCGTTTCACAATTGATAGAATTTTGAAAGTGGATCACCAATATGTCTACAATCCCCATAACTACTTCCTTCAACACTCTGGGATGTAGAATATCAGATCTTGATGAATTATCAACCTTCAGCACGATTAAATTCGCCAATACAACTTCTTACTAATACTAATTTCCTTCAATTCCTCATTCTCCCAAATCCCTTGGATCTCTAATTCTGGGAGATTTCTTGTATCTTCCACAGTGAAGAAAGACACAAGATAATCATTTAGCTTCTCTGCCATTTCTCTATTCTCCATTATAAATTCTCCTGACTCTGCCTGTAATGGACCCACATTTGTCTTTGCTAAATGCTTCCTTTAAAAGTACCTATAGAAGATTTTGCAATGCATTTTCGAGTTTACTTTTGATCAGTAGATATGGACACTCAAGATAGAGCCCACATATGAAACCCTTAGAATGGTGATCCTTCTCCAGGAGTTTCCACTGTATTAAGGCAGGCCACCTCCCATTGAAACCCACATAGAGGAACAAAAGGTTCAAAGGGCCAGACAGGGAGCAATTCTGGCCGATGACTTTTCCTTTGTACACAAGGCCTTACCCCAAATGTAAACACTTCCCCGGTCACTCCAAAGACCCGATAATAAAAGGTGGTAGGGTGATAGGAGCCCGAACAGCCATGGGCAAGAAGGAAAGGCTGGACACACAGGGGACCCTCCTCAGGCCAAATTGGATATTACTGAGTGCAGGAGGAATGGCCGAGACCTGTGTGTTTCCACTGTAATAAGGCAGGTCACCATCGAGCTGAATGCTGGAAGTTATGGGAAAACCTGTAGCGTTAATCAGGGTCCACCAGATCAGTGCAGGAAAAGGGGCCCTGATGGAAAGCACGGCAGATCAGGCTGTGTCTTTCACTGCAGCAATCAAACCCAGTAAACCTACCACTGAAATTGCGGGAAAACTTAACAAAATCCCTGAGAGTTACCAGAATGTTTTCCCAAGGAAAGGTGACCCCATACACCTCGACTGAGGCAAGCATTTCCATAGTCATTTTCAGGGATACAGGGGCCACCCAATCCCTTCTGCTGAGAAAATACATGACCTTTCCTCCAGAGAGTGCAGTGAATGCTAGAGTGTTAGCGAATGGTATCGGAAGACAGTATATGCACCTTAATATGAGCTGCACTTGGAGTGTGACCCAGTTTCAGGACTGGTAACCATCGGGATTGTCCCTAGTTTATCAGTGTATGGGTCGACCTGCTCCTGGGTAATGCTCTGACAGGGGAAAAGGTGGTAGCTTCCCCAGTAGTTCTTTAGAGACGAAAAGAGGTTCGGGAGACAGAGCAGTTACAGAAGAAGGTCCCTGGCATTCTCCCTGATTGTGTGGTGACTCGGTCCATGGCCAAACAATCCCCTGACCTAACACTGCAGACGGATGACCCTACTATCTTGTTGTCTGAAACCTTCTTTGGGATGTTAGAGGACCCAAAGGATGTGTTAAACAGATTTTCCTTAGTTGAGCCTCAACAACCTGACCCAGTGTTAAAAAGTAGCACAGAATGTCCAAACTAAAACTGAAGCAGAGGGAGTTGCAGAGTGTTACTATTTAAAGAATGAGGTGCTGATGAGGAAGTGTAGACGTCCTCACAGACCTGTGGATGAAGAGTGGACAGTGCTTCACCAGATGGTGGTGCCGCTGAGGTACCTTAATATTTCTTCAAGAATGGCCCACGAGATTCCAATGACTGGACATGTCATTGCATGAAAAATCAAAGCCCGCATAAGACAGTATTTTGACTGGTCACAACTCCACAAAGATGTGGTGGAGTTCTGTAAAACTGCTCACACATGTCAGGTTCTGGGGAAGTCCCAAACTGCAATAAAACCTGCACCCCTAATTCCCATACCAACTTTTGGGGAACCCTTAAGCAGAATGCTGGTGAATTGTGTGGGACAACTGCTGAAAACAAAACGGGACTACCAGTATCTTCTCACCATTATGGATGTGGTGACCCGATTCCCAGAGGCCATTCGCCCGAAGAACCATCTCTGCCAAGGTAGTGGTGGAGGGGCTAACCCAATTCTTTACTCGATATGGGCTGTCTGCTGAGATCCGGGTGGACCAGGGCACACATTTTACGTCCAGTATTTTTGAAAAGGTCATGGGTATTCTGGACATAACCTAGCTAAAGTCCGTAGCCTATCACCCACTGTCACAAGGGGCTTTGGAGCAGTACCACCGGACCCGAAAGACAATGATCAGGCCATACTGCTATGAGTAACCCCATGACTGGGACAAAGGGTTGGGATTTCTCCTGTTGGATACCAGGGACTTATCCAATGATTCCACTGGCTTTAGTCTATTTGAATTAGTTTATGGAGACAAGGCGAGAGGTACTGTTAAACGAATCAAGGAGAGGTTTTTGGGACACAGGGATGAGTCTTCCATTTTAGACGACATTTCCATGTTCTGGGAGCGGCTCACGAGAGCCTGTGCAATGGCTCAGAAACACCTAATGACCTCTCAGGCAGCTATGAAAAGATAAGGAGACAAAAATGTCAAGGCTGGAACGTTTCAGCCCAGAGACCATGTATTGTTACTACTCCCAATTCAGGATGAACCCCTGAAATCCCAGTTCAGTGGTCCATATCGAGTGACAAAAGGAATATTCAGGTAAATTATTTAATTGACACCCAGACGAAAGGAAAACAAGTAAAGGCTGTGGAGGGGACAGACACGTACAGATCTGTCAGACAGTCAGGAGCGAAGGATTGGAAAGGACAGTGAGGACAGGTTAGAGGAGGGCCAGGAGTACTCCCAACTGGAACCCCCTGCTCTGCGATTGGTCAACCCTGAAATGTTAGATAGATTAGACCCCACGCTCTCCTCCTTAAATGCAGGTCAAAGAGGCACCCTAAAAAGGCTCAGAACAGCATTTACAGAAAAGCGCAAGGGCAAGGAAAGTTCCCAGAAACGTTGCCAATGATGTGGGAGATGCCTTACCTAGTCAAAGTGCCGCAAGAGAGTGCAGTGAAAGTTGGACAGACACTTGCGAGCGGTAATGTCCCCAAGGACATAGGGCAGATCAGAAAAAAATGCTCCCCATCGTCAAGGGAAAAGGGAACGGCAAACATCCTAAAGTAAACAGCACTTGTGTACCTCAACAGAAAGCTAAAAGTAAGGTCAGTGTGGATCTACCCACTGAAGAACCCAATGATCAGGTCCCAAACCCAAAGCTCATCAAACTCAACCATCCTCGTCAAAGCTCCAACACAATTAGATCAGTACACCTGTAACAGACAATGTCAGCTGCAGTAAATCCAAGATTAATGTGTGAATTTGTGAAGTTATTATTGAGAATGAATGTGGGTTTCCTTCTATTTCCTCCCACAATTGTGTCATGAAATGTTTCTATTCTCACTTTTCTTTCCATGTGCTGCGGCGGTTTCAAGATAACACGATGTGCCAAATGAGGAATTTTAATTCATCAGTTGGAAACTTACACTAAACATTTAATGGAGAAAATCCTGCAGTTAACCTTGAAAAAACAGGCAGCCAAGATGGCCACCACAATTGTTATCTGAAACACCTTTTCACATTCCAAGGCCTCCAACAGGAGACACATATATTATGAGCCTGGACCCAAATCACTGGCTTGCTCTAGTGCTTCATTTACCTAAGCTTACAATCATTAACACGGCATACGAGGCCATCCTGACACATTGACTTTGAAAGAGCAAACTTCTCCAACAGTAAATAGTAGTATTCTGAGCCCTGGGGAGATATAATTTCTATACTTGAATCTCATTATAAGGGTACAAAGATTACAATGAGGCAGTCATGAGACCTTCTGTCCATCTCTGTGAAAGCTGGGAGTTTCCCCTGGACAAAGACAGACAAGCCAGTGATTAAAACTGTGCAGGAGCAGAAGGGCTGTGCCCCCGCTCCCCCACCCCCCCCCCCCACCCCCGCACCTCTCAGACCGTCTCTCTCTCCAGATAACATCACAAGTTTGAAAAAAAACATGCGACTGTGGGCCCTCCAAGCCTTCCGATTGCTGCAGACAGAGTAACCAGTTGAAGAAAGCCACCTACAAATCTGCCTCCAAGAGAACACTGAGCCATGTGTGCCTGCCACAAATGCACTTCAACCAGCCGAAAACTTTAGGAAAACAATTTCAGCCAGAAGACCACCGAATCGTCCAACCTCACAGAATAACAAAGAAGAAAGAACAAAGAACAGTGCAGCACAGGAACAGGCCATTCGGCCCTCCAAGCCTGCACCGATCTTGATGCCTGCCTAAACTAAATCCTTCTGCACTTCCAGGGCCCATATCCCTCTATTCGCACCTGTTCAT
Source organism: Heterodontus francisci (assembly GCF_036365525.1). NCBI lineage: Eukaryota > Metazoa > Chordata > Chondrichthyes > Heterodontiformes > Heterodontidae > Heterodontus > Heterodontus francisci. The sequence continues at coordinate 625,341 of NW_027140332.1, forward strand.
GTATTTGTCAAGATGTCTCTTAAACGTCGCTATCGTACCTGCTTCCACCACCTCCCCTGACAGCACGTTCCAGACACTCACCACCCTCTATGTAAAAAACTTGCCTTGCACATCCCTCTAAACTTTGCACCTCGTACCTTAAACCTATGTCCCCTAGTAACTGACTCTTCCACCCTGGGAAAAAGCTTCTGACTATCCACTCTGTCCATGCCGCTCATAACTTTGTAAACCTCGATCATGTCAGCTACCAGGAAGGTTATATAGTCTGGGGCTGTTCTCCTTGGAACAGAGAAGGTAGAGGGGAAATGTGATTCAAATGTACAAAATTGCGTGGGGCCTGGATAGAGTGGAGGTGAAGGGTCGATTCACCTTAGCAGAGAGATCAGTGACGAAGTGGCATAGATTTAAAGTGCTTGGTAGAAAGACTACAGGGGAGATGAGGACTTTACTTTCTCCCAGAGGGTGGTGGGAGTCTGGAATTCATTGCCCGAAAGGGTAGTTAAGGCAGGAACCCACAACTCATTCCAAATGGAATATGCACCTCATGTGATGTAATCTATCAAATGCTGGAAGGTGGGATTAGAATGGGTGGATCGTTTTCAGCTGGCATTGACACGATGCGCCAAGTGGTCTCTTTATGTGCTATAAACTTTCTATGTTTCTAAGATGCAACTCAGGCAATGTTGAAAGACAAGGTAGGTCAGATACTAGACTGGTTTAAAATTGAGAAAGAGGAAGCATTAGATAAGCTATCTGTACTTAAAGTGGATAAAGCACCAGGACCAGATAACATGCATCCAAGGATACTGAGGGAAGTGAGGGTGGAAATCGCAGAGGTACTGACCATAATTTTTCAATCTTCCTTAGACTCGGGGGTGATGACAGAGGGTTGGAGAATTGCAAACGTTACACCCTTGTTCAAAAGAGGGTGTAAAGTTAAGCCCAGCCACTACAGTTAAACCAGTCAGTTGAACTACAGTGGTGGGAAAACTTCTAGAAAAAATAATTTGGGACAAAATGAATAGTCACATGGGCAGATGCGAGTTAATTAAGGAAAGCCAGCATGGATTTCTTAAGGGAAAATCATGTTTAACTGTCTTGCTGGAGTTTTTGAGGTGGTAACAGAGAGTTGATGAAGGCAATGCTGTTGATGGGGTTTACATGGACTTTCATACAACAGTCTATTCAGATTCAATTGAACCATTACTTCGATCTTGGAATTCAGAGTAGAATCTCAAAATTTGCCGATGACACCAAACTTGGAGGAGTGGTAAACAGTGAGGATGATATAAACTGCCTACAACAGGATAGGCTATCAGAATGGGCAGAGAAGTGGCAGATCGAATTTAATACAGAGGAGTGTGAGGTGATGCATCTTGGCAGGAGCAATAGTGTGAGGCTATGCAGACAGAATGGTACAGTTCTAAAGAGTATGCAGGAACAGATGGACCTGTGTGTGGATGTGCAGAGATCTTTGAACGTGGCAGGACATATTGAGAGAATGACAACAAAGCATATGAGATCTTGAGCTTCTTAAATAGAGGCATAGACTACAAAGCAGGAAGTTATGCTGAAAATGTATACAACTCTGGTTAGGCCCAAAGTGAAGGATTGTGTCCAGCTCTGGTCATCATATTTTAGGAAGGATGTGAGGATCCTTGAGAGGGTGCAGAGGAGATTTACCAGAATAGTTCCAGGGATGGGGATTTTGTTACAATCCTAGGTTGGAAAAGCTGGGGTTGTTCTTCCTGGAGTAATTGCGATTGAGGGAACCTTTCCTAGAAGTGTATAAGATTATGAGAGAATCATAGAGAATCACAGAGCTGTTCCAGAACACATGGAGCCAATCAGCCCATTGTATCTGCACCTGTTCTCTGACTGAGCAATTTACGTAGTGCCATTTCCCTGCCTTTTCCCCATAATCCTACACATTCTTCCTTTTCAGGTGTCTAAATAATTCCCTTCTGATTGTGTCAAGTGAACCTCTTTCAATCACACTCTCTGACACTGCATTCCAGATCCTAACCACTAACTGTGTGAAAATACTTTCCTCATGTTGGCATTGCTATTTTTTAAACCAATTACATTAAATCTAAACCCATCCATTCTTGATCGTTTGACGAGTGGGAACATTTTCTCCCTACCTACTCTGTCCAGACCCCTCATGATTTTGAAAGCTTTAGATAAGATAGAGACAAGGAAAAACTGTTCCCATTAACTGATGAAACACGGACCAGGGAACACAGATGGAAGGTTTTGGGTAAGAGATGCAGGGGGAATATGAGGAAGAGTTTTTTTACACAGTGGATGGTAATGAGCTGGAACTCATTGCCCATGAGGGTGGTGGAAGCCGAGGCTATCAATGATTTAGGAACATAGGACCATAAGAGCAGGAGTAGGCCATTCAGCCCATCCAGCCTGACCTGCCATTCAATATGATTGTGGCTCATCATCCACTTCAATGCCTTTTCCCCACACTATCCTCATATCCTTTTATCTCATTGATATTTAGAAATGTGTCAATCTCTGCTTTAAACATAAACAATGACTGAGCTTCCACAGCCCTCTAGGGTAGAGAATTCCAAAGATTCACAACCCTCTGAGTAGTGACATTTTTCCTCATCTCTGTCCTTATTTTGAAATTGTGTCTGCTAATTCTAGATTCCCCAACCAGGGGAAACATCTTAGCTGCATCTACCCTGTCCATCTCCTAAAGTATTTTGTAGGTTTCAATGAGATCACCTCTGATTCTTCGAAACTCTAGAGAATAGTTTTCCCAATCCCTCTTCATGGGAGAGTCCCGCCATCCCAGGAACAAGTCTGATGAACCGTCGTTGCACTCCCTCAATGGCAATAATCTCCTTCCTAAAGTAAGGGGACTAAAACTGCGCACAATACTCCAAGTGCGGTCTAACTAAAGTTCTGTACAATTGTAGCAAGCCTTCACTACTCCTGTACTCAAATCCTCTTACGATAAAGGCTAACATGCCATTAACCTTTGTAATTGTTTGCTGCACCTGCATGTTAGCTTTCAGTGACTTATTGGCAAGGACACCCAAGCCGCTTTGTACATCTACACTTCCTAATTTATCATTTAAGAAATACTCTGCACATCTATTCCTGCTACCAAAGTGGATTACCTTGCATTTTTCAATATTATTTTCCACCTAACATGTTCTTGCCCAATCACTGAGTCTCAACAATTCCCCTTGAAGCGGCTTTGCATCTTCCTCACTGTACACATTCCCACCTAGTTTTGTGTCAGACGCAAACTTGGAAATATTACATTTGGTCCACACATCCAAATCATTGAAATATATTGTGAACAGCTGAGGCCCAATCTCTGATCCCTGCAGTACCCCACTAGTCATAGCATGCCAACGCGAAAATGATCCGTTTATTCCTCCTCACTGTTTCCAATCTGTTAACCAATCCTTAATCCATGCCAGTATATTACGGCCTGTCCCATGTGTTATAATTTTGCGAAGCAAGCTCATTTGGGGGTTCTGAAAACCTTCTGAAAATACAAGTATACCATCTCTGTCAACTCCTCTTAATCAATTCTGTTGTTATCATCCTCAAAATCTCCAACAGGTTCGTCAAACATGATTTCCCATTCATAAATCCATGTTAACTATGCCCAATCAGATCATTATTATCCAAATGTTCATTTATCACATCCTTTAGAAATGATTCTAGCAGGTTCCCAACGATTAATGCAAGGCTAACAGCTTTGTAATTCCCTGTTTTCGCTCTCCCTCCCTTCTTATATAGTGGGGTGACATTTGCATCCTTCCAATCTGCAGGAACCGCTCCAGAATCTACAAAATGTTTGAAGATGATCAGCAATGCATCCACTATCTCCATAGCTATCTCCTCAAACACTCTGGGACGTAGAATATCAGGTGCTGGGGACATACCAACCTTCAGCCCCATTAATTTCTCCAATACAACCTTCTTAGTAATACTAACTTCCTTTAATTCATTGCAGTTCTGAAGAAGGGTCACTGACCTGAAACGTTAACTCTGCTTCTCTCTACACAGATGCTGCCGGACCTGCTGAGTGTTTCCAGCATGTCTTGTTTTTATTCAAGATTTCCAGCATCCTCAGTATTTTACTTCTAATTTCCTTCAATTCATCATTCCCCCAATCCCTTGGATCTCTAATTCTGGTTGATTTCTTTTATATGTCTCGGTGAAGACAGACACAAAATAATCATTTAGCTTCTCTGCAATTTCGCTGTTCCCATTATAAATTCTACTGAAACAAAAACAAGAAATGCTGGATTCACTCAGCAGGTCTGGCAGCATCTGTGGAAAGAGAAGCAGAGTTAACGTTTCGGGTCAGTGACCCTTCTTCGGAACTGACAAATATTAGAAAAGTCACAGATTATAAACAAGTGAGGTGGGGGTTGGGCAAGAGATAACAAAGGAGAAGGTGCAGATTGGACCAGGCCACATAGCTGACCAAAAGGTCACGGAGCAAAGGCAAACAATATGTTAATAGTGTGTTGAAAGACAAAGCATTAGTACAGAATAGGTGTGAATATACTGAATATTGAACATCAGCAAGTGCAAACCTGAAGAAAAACAACCTGAAAAAAACAGTGGGTAAGCAAACTGAACAAACTAAGATGAAATGAAATAAATGCAAAAAAGGATTGTAAAAAATGTAAAAAGGAATGCAAAAAAAAAGGAAGAAAAAATAACTAAAAATGACTAAAAATGAAAGTAAAGTGGGGGGCTGTCATGCTCTGAAATTATTGAACTCAATGTTCAGTCCGGCAGGCTGTAGTGTGCCTAATCGATAGATGAGATGCTGTTCCTCGAGCTTGCGTTGATGTTCACTGGAACACTGCAGCAATCCCAGGACAGAGATGTGAGCATGAGAGCAGGGGGGAGTGTTGAAATGGCAAGCAACCGGAAGCTCAGGGTCCTGCTTGCGGACTGAGCGGAGATGTTCCGCAAAGCGGTCACCCAGTCTGCGCTTGGTCTCCCCAATGTAGAGGAGACCACACTGTGAGCAGCGAATACAGTATACTACATTGAAAGAAGTACAAGTAAATCGCTGCTTCACCTGAAAGGAGTGTTTGGGGCCTAGGATAGTGAGGAGAGAGGAGGTAAATGGGCAGGTATTACACCTCCTGCGATTGCAAGGGAAGGTGCCCTGGGACGGGGACGAGGTGGTGGGGTAATGGAGGAGTGGACCAGGGTGTCGCGGAGGGAACGATCCCTTCGGAATGCTGACAGGGGAAGGGAGGGGAAGATGCGACTGGTAGTGGCATCACGCTGGAGGTGGCGAAAATGGCGGAGGATGATCCTTTGGATATGGAGGCTGGTGGGATGAAAAGTGAGGACAAGGGGAACCCTGTCACGGTTCTGGGAGGGAGGGGAAGGGGTGAGGGTAGAGGTGCGGGGAATGGGTCGGACATGGTTGAGGGCCCTGTCAAACACAGTGGGGGGAAATCCTCGGTTGAGGAAAAAGGAGGTCATATCAGAAGCACCGTCATGGAAGGTAGCATCATCAGAGCAGATGCGTCGGAGACGGAGAAACTGGGAGAATGGAATGGAGTCCTTACAGGAGGTAGGGTGTGAAGAAGTGTAGTCGAGGTAGCTGTGGGAGTCAGTGGGCTTATAATGGATATTGGTAGACAACCTATCCCCAGAGATGGAGACAGAGAAGTCGAGGAAGGGAAGGGAAGTGTCAGAGATGGACCATGTAAAGGTGAGAGAAGGGTGGAAATTGGAAGCAAAGTTGATAAAGTTTTCTAGTTCGGGGCGGGAGCAGGAAACGGCACCGATACAGTCATCAATGTACCGGAAAAGAGTTGGGGGAGGGGGCCTGAGTAGGACTGGAACAAAGAATGCTCGACATATCCCACAAAAAGACAGGCATAACTGTCAGACAGGCAGAAATTCTACTGACACTGCCTGTGATGGACTCACATTTGTCTTAGCCAAATGTTTCCTTTTTACGTACCTGTAGAAGCTTTTTACAGTCCGTTTTTATATTTTTCCAGCTAACATTCATATTCTATTCTCCCTTTCTTTATCAGTTTCTTCAGTCTCCGTTGGTGTATTCTAAAATCCTCCCAATTCTCAGGTTTACTACTATTTATGGCAACTTTATTGTCCTTTTATAGAGTCATAGAGAGATACAGATACGGCCCTTCGGCCCACAGAGTCTGTGCCTGCCAACAAACACCTATTTATACTAATCTTACATTAATCCCATATACCCTACCACATTCCCACCATTCTCCTACCACCTACCTACACTAGGGGCTATTTACAATGGCCAATCTACCTATCAACCTGCAAGTCTTTGGATGTGGGAGGAAACTGAAGCACCCAGCGGAAACCTACGCGGTCACAGTAGAAGTTGCAAACTCCACATAGGCAGTACCAAGAACTGAACCCGGGTTGCTGGAGCTGTGAAGCTGCAGTGCTAACCGCAGTTTTAATCTTATACAATCCTTAACTTCCTTTGTTGTCCACAGTTGACTGCCTTTACTTTTGGGTTTTATGTGCCTGGAAGCAATGTATAGGTGCTGTAAACTATATAATATTTAATTAAAGACTATCGATTGCCTATGTACTATCATACCTTTCAATGTATTTTTCCAATCCACCTAGGGCAATTTGCCCCTCATACCTTCATAACTTCTTTTGTTCTAATTTAACACCCTGGCTTAAGAGTGAACTACATTACTTTCAAGCATAATGTAAAATTCCATCACATTATGGTAATTCATCCCTAAAGGTAACTTTACTATAAAATCATTAATTATCCCTGTCTATAATACTAGATCTACAATAGCCTGTTTTCTCGTCGGTTCCTCAACATAAAGCTCCAGAAAACCATCCGTAACACACTCCATAAACTCGTCATTCATAGCATTTGTTCTCATTAGGTTACCCAGTCTATATGAGGATTGAAGTCACCCATGATGACTGTATTGCCCATGTTATATGATTCTCTCATCTCCATTAATGCCATGCCCCACAAAAACACTACTGTTTGATGGCCTACAAACAGCTCCTACCAGTGTTTTCTCCCCCTTGTTGTTTCTTAGCTCCACCCAAACAGATTCCATATTTTGTTCTTCAGAACTGAGATCCTCCCTTACTATGGTACTGATACAATCCCTTATTATCAGTGCAACATTATGTCCTTTCCCATTTTGCCTGTCCTTCCTAAAGGTCGAATCTGCTTGCTTATTCAGTTCTCAGTCTTGGTTACCCTGTAGCACATTTCCGTTATGACAATTGGATCAGACTCATTTACCTCTATTTGGGCCTTTAAATCATCTACCCTGTTCTGAATACTGAGTGCATTCAGGTGCAGCGCCCTTAACCGTTCTGCGTTCTAGTTGATGCTCACCTTTGTTTCGCCTACCTTCGAATGTCACCTTCTACTTTTCTATCTCCTGTTACCAGCTTTATTTCCTCTCAATTTGATCCTTCCTCCCAATTTCAAAAGAAAACTGGATGGGTGATGGAAGGAAGTGACCTTGCAGGGCTACGGGATTGAGTGGGGGAGTAAAACTGACTGAACTGCTCCACAGGGAACCAGCACGGTCTCGATGGGCCTAATGGAATCCTTCTGTGTGGTAAGTGACTCTGACTCTATCACTGTCTGTGACTGAATGTTGGATATGTCTCCCGTTCCTGCCAGAAAGATCCGGATACATAAAATGTCAATGAAACTGTGACGTTAATAACCACTGACAGCTCCGTCCTCACCCTGGTCTGAGGCTCCAGGTTGTGTTTCAGGAGCTCTGTGACCACCTCCTTATTGAAACAGAGTCACCTCACATACTGCTCCAGGGTTAGATGTAGGTAGGAAAAGTGCTCTTGGAAAACCCGGAGTGGGTAGGACAGAGCCCCCTCCTCCTCCCTCGTTACAGAGCTTCCTCTCTCTGCAGCTTCTGCTCCATTTGTTGGTCATGTTACAGAGCCAGAGACACTGTAACTACAGTCCCCATACCTCGTCCAGAGTTGGGGCACAAAATCCTCTGCCCTCCCTGAATGTTTGCAGCAGCACACAACACAACCTCCAGGAAACCATGCACAGCACCTTCCACTAACTTTACAATTACAGAAGTAAGTCAAAAGCCCCTCATCTATAAGTTGGATTCCTGGTCCGTTTAAATAACACTAGAGGGGGTTCCTCCTGCTGCTGACTGTATGTTCAGCCGAGAGTGACTAACACAGGCGGACAGTGAACATGCACAGACCAAGTTTCCAAGACGGACATCAAAGCTGTTGGAATGGTACATTGACATCACATTCAAAACCATCCACAAATAAACAACACATACATGGAACGATTGACCTAGAGCCCTGCCCAGCGTGGGGCATTGTGCAGGCCACAGTAGAAGTGGCCATCTGTGAAAATCACACTAACTTCACATACATGGTGCTATTGACCTGGAGCCCTGCATCAAAGCTGCCGGAATAGCAGTTTGACATGACATTCCACAACTCCTCGTGCTACTAGTGCACACAATGTACACCCGGGCTAGAGTACTGCACAGCATGGGACAGTGTGCAGGCCACACCGGAAATGGCTGGGAGCTCCGCTCATACCCTTTTATAGATCCAGGCTTCCACAGTGTGGGCAACAGTGCTGCTGTAAGAGCTAAAAAATCACCACCAAGAAGAGATAGAGAGGGAAGGAAATTCACTTTAAAAGGGGACATTGAACGAGACTTGATGGAAGATTTTCAAGAATATGGGAATGGACAGGGGAATGGGACTAATTGGAGGGGTGTGGCCATGGAGGGATTCAAACACAAGAATGAGAATATTAAAATTAAGGGTGTTGCCAGACCGGGAGCCAATGTAGATCAGTGAGCACAGGGGTGATGGGTGATCAGGATTTGGTGTGAGTTAGAACACAGGCAGCAGGGTTCTGGATGGGCTGTGGTTTATAGATGTTTATAACTGGGAAGGTGACCAGGATACAATTGGAAAAATCAAGTGAATAAAGGCACAGATGAGGGTTTATGCAGCAGATGGGCTGAGGCAGAGGTTGTGATCGGTGATATTACAGAGGTGGTAATATGCAGCGTTGGTGATGTAGGGAATATGGAGATGAATTCAGCTCAGGTATAAATGGAACACAGATGTTGTAAACAGCCTCGGATATTGGGCAGGGTGGGGTAGGTGATTCACAGATAGGAGATGGAGTTAGTGATGAAGACCAATGCCACTGGCTTCAGTCTTCCCAATATTTACATTACAGAACAGTATTTCAGTGAAACAGGGTTTACAGATCACCTAGCGGGAAATAGAGACTTACCAGGAGCACAGACAGGACCCAAGATGAATGATGAATTTACAAGAACTGTAATACAATTAGCAATGGGTTGACAGCTAATAGCTGGAGGTAGAGATTCACCAGGTACAGTAGCAACAGCAAGAAGGGTAGAGTAAACTACAGGAGCAGTAATGCAATTTAACATGGTTCATAGAATTAATAGCTGTATAGAGAGACTTACCAGGGATGCCAACAATAGCCAGAATGGGATAGTAAATATATTGAATTATCTCAAGTGCATACAAGATCCGATCGTCTAATGAGTACCAAACCCAATATGTAGAAAGATAGTAAAGATCCGAGGATAAACTCCTGTCCATTGTTGTAACATTCCAATCTATTGTTCTCAGATTCTGATCTATCCCTTCCCTCTCTCTGGAGCCACTGATCCCTGTCAGTGCCGAGCGTGATGTTCCCTTTGACGCTATGTGATAACACATTGAAAGAGTCCCTTATTAATAGAAAAGGAAAACCCTCCAGTGACACAATTAGGGCCCATGGAGACTGACATTAATTACAGTTACTGAAGAAATAGGTTTAGTTAACCCTTTTCATTTCAACACCTTTTGTACCACAATCAACGATAACATTTGCCCAGTCTGAATGGGTTGTATGAGGGTTGCTGAGGGAGGGAAAGGTGGGAATAGCAGATGCACAGGCCAGAATCTTCCAATACTCCTTGGATATGTGATTCGTGACAGAGGACTGGAGGGTTGTCAATGTTGCACCCTGATTAAAAAAGGAGAGGTGGAGTAAACTCTATATTTACTGTCACTGATGGGGAAATTTCTAGAGTTCACATCCCAGGACAAACGTATTTGATGCTGGAGAAAAGAAAAAAAAGCATGGACAACAAAAGGCAAGCAGGAAGTATATGGTAAGACAAGTCATGTCTAGTAAATGTCAACAACAACAACCTATATTTATATAGTGCCTTTAATGTAATAAAACATCTCAAGATGCTTCACAGGAGCATTATGAAGCAACGTATGACATAGAGACACAACAGGAGATATGAGGTCAGATGACCAACAGCTTGGTCAAAGAGGAAGTTTTTATGTAGTATCTTAAGGGAGGAATGTGATGCAGCGTGTCAGTGAAAGTGGGATACTGGCAATCTCACCGAACTAGTAATCCAGAGGCGCAGGCTCATTCCCTGGGGACATGGGTTCAAATCCCACCATAGCAGATGGTGGAATTTAAAATTCAATTATGTAATGCATTCAATTGATGAATAAAAACTGGAATTGAAATCTGGACTTAAAAATGTTGCCATGAAGCCATCATCGATTTTTATAACAATCTATCTGGTCCATTAATGTCCTTTAGGGAAGGAGATCTACCATCCTTATCTGTTCTGGTCTCCATGTAACTCAATGTGGTTCACTTTTAACTGCCCTCTGAAATAGTCTAGCAAGCCACTCAGTGTCAAGAATAATTATGGATGGACAATAAAGGTGTAGGAATGGTATTCCAGAGATTTTCATAAGGGTCGTTAACTAGTCTAGGACATAACTCTGGAGACAGGTCTTTGTGTTTACATTCCTGGCAATGATAATGTGAAGCCTCATGTCCACATATATAAACAAATGTTGTTTATAAACTGTCTCGGACATAACTCTGGACACAGGTCTTTGTGTCTACATTCCTGGCAATGATAATGTGAAGCCTCATGTCCACATATATAAACAAATGTTGTTTATAAACTGTCTCGGACATAACTCTGGACACAGGTCTTTGTGTCTACATTCCTGGCAATGATAATGTGAAGCCTCATGTCCATATATATAAACAAATGTTGTTCATAAACTGTCATCTTTTTGATTGGTTACTCTATGGTTCAAACATGAGAATTACAAGAAAGAATGAGACAGCACTCAAAGTTCAAATTAAACACCAATGACTCTACTAGATTCAGTAGGAATACTACTCGTTTACAATTATACAAAATACCCATTCACAATGTACCGGTGAGCAATACACCCATTAGTCACAAACATGTTGCAAAGAGTCATGCATACATGATAACCCAGTGAGCATTTCCCTCCCTGCTAATCGTTCTGTCGCTGACCAATCTCCTCGACCTTATCACAGAATCACTATTTCCAATGATTTTGCACCTTTCATATCAAGGTGGGCTGAATGTTTCACTGACAAGATCACACTGTCCTATCAAAATCCACCGTAGGCTACAGTTGTCCAATGAGATGTCTAATTCTTTGTTCAGACGATGATATGAGATACTGCCTTGATGGTGAGCATGTGTTTACATTTCCTTCAGTAATTTCATCACCCCTTGTGGATGTTACAGATGCATCAGGATTGTTATCAGAACAAAAAATAGCAGATTTCATTCCTGGTCACAGACACATTTTGAACCACAGGACAATTAAACAATGCAAATCCCTTACATTCCTGACGTCTTATAAACTGATACTTTTCAAAACAAGACATTGTAAAGGAATTCATAGAGTCAAGGCAGTTGGAATCTAGACGCCCCTCCGCCCCCCCCACCCCCCACTGAACGATAATGACAATGACTTAAACCAGGCTCAAAGTACCATCATGGAAGGGTAGTTAGTTAATGACTGACCAATCAAATGAACAGAAATGGCCTTTTACCTAATATGGAACAGAACCAAGCTGGGAAATGTGTATAAATTAAGAGCTTGTAAGACCCCAAAAGCGCACATCATCATCAAGAAGAAGACAGAAGATAGACTCCAATGAAGAGACAAGGTTCCACAGATAACCGGAGGTTGAGCACCGGGTGTTCCATTGTGAACACAACTGCTGACCACTTCCCTTTGCTCAGTATCACCATGTTCTGCTTATTGTGCAGAACTTCATTCATTCTGTGAAGCTTGTGAAAACAGCCTTGTATCCATGTAGTTTGATAACTAGTCTGAGCTGCAAGTCCCTTTTAGATCTGATCTCCCAACATAGACTGTCATTGTAATTGACCTAAGTCTGACAATTACATTAAATCAAACCCCAGATCTTACAAGTGGAGCTGAAACCCGGGACTTTGACTACAATGCAAACCGAGGCTGTTGTAGCAAAGTTTTGCAAACATAGGAATATTCGTTTGACCAGTGAAAATTCTTGCAGGGATAAACTCTTTTGAGGGGCAGACGATTATACTGACCCAGTGATGTCTCTTTAAATACACATTATGTCACAAAAAGACAATGGGAAGAAGGGTCTCTGGGAAACATATGAGGAAGAGTTAAGCACTAAGTGCAATATGGACAATATCCAGTCCCTGTTAGGAGACTGTCGATGGAAGCATGCACACGTTCCTTTTAAAATATAGTGAAGTTTATCCAGGCACACGTCTTGGCTAAACATCAGAAGGGTGAAAAGGCTTTAAATCTGACTCCATATCCAGCATCACACAGTGCGATGAGGAAGTGATCGAGTCACAGGTGAGAGAAATGGTAGCTCAAAGTGAACAGACCCAGCAGCAACAGCAGACACAGCTACATGAGTTACACAATAAGCTAGTGTACTTTACTGTCACCATACAACAACAGATACTTAATGCAGGACAGGCTTGTGCAGTTCAGCAGCAGTTAGAGTTAGCAGAGAAACATACTGTCACTGTCACACAGGATAATGTCCAGTTGACCCAGCAGTTAGAGGATTCTAGAGGTGTCCTGAGGGAGTTACAGGAGTGACCCCACCGGAAGACAGAGCATGCACAGTGCAGGTCCAACTTTCAGCGATTGCAAACCCAGAGGGAAAGCAGCTCCCAGGCGGGTGTAGCAGCCGTCACAAAAAGCAGAGTATCACACAGGTGGTACTAAAACGGAGCAGTAGGCCTCAGAGGTGGACAATGTTGGAGCGGGAGAACGTTTACCAATCTGTCCCGTTAAGGTAACCTCCTTGGCAGTCTGTCCCGTTAATGTGGTGACAACACAGAATGGAACAGTCTGTTACTCTCAATCCCACCATGACACCTGTGAGGTTGAGATATAAAAGGAAAGGAAATGTTTCGGAGCCACAGTAAGGCTGAAACAATGTCTGAGGAGAACAGGAGGAAAAGCTTGTGTTTGAGTAAGTGGGTCTGTTTTTGTATTTGAAAGTTTCCTGTTTGATTTCTTTGTCTGTCTCAGCCAGTGTCTATTACGGTCAGTTACGTCTGGTCCTGCATGCTGTCTGAATGTAGTTGGTTGTTCACATGTGTGTATAGTTATATTTTAAACTGGTGTGAGTGGGGAGGACAAAAGTTTTGATAACATGGATGTTGGAGTGTTAAATAGCAATTGCTTTCTGCTGGGAAGGAGACAGAGAGAAAGAGAGACAGAGAGAGAGAGAGAGTGAGAGAGGGAGTGAGTGAGTGAGTGAGAGAGAGAGAGGTGTTCCTCCAGGGGGCATAATGAGTAATGACACTCAGGGACAGAGGAAATGTGAGCTCTGGCACTTTGATTGTTCCTGTAGGTAAAAACCTTGAAAACCCTCTTTCCACCTCCTGCCGCTATGGGTGTGGATGACACGGACTGAAGTTCCTGTGTTTAACCGGGATCTATTCAGAATCTGGCACACTTGAGGCCTTCCACCATCGGTGGATACCGCAGGGGCTGGGATACAAAGAAAAAAGATGCATCAGTAATGCCGAGAATGGCATTTTAATTTGAGCATTTGGTTTATTTATCTATTTTAATAAAATTATTTTAAATTTATATAAAGGGGACCTGGGGAATAAAGTACCCATCGACAAAAATACAAAAGGGGCCTGAGCTATAAAGGCCAGCTTTAAAACAAACGGGGTTAGATCCAGAGTAAATCTCCCTCTACACAGTGGAGGGTTTGGAGGTAGAAACAGAGATGTCTAATGAGACCGAGGTCTCTGAACCTCCTCACCTCTCCATGAATAAGAGAAGGAGGCGTCCCTTCACTGCAGATTGCCGAGAGGAACAGGGTCTGTCTCCTGGTTGGTCCTCGGACTCCCCACGCTACCAGTACCATTGGAGCTCGAGGCCTAAGTTGCAGCTTTTTATCCCACAAAATGGAGTGGGTACAGAAGCCTCTGTACCTTTCACAACACGCGAGGTTGGGGGGGGGAGTGGTGAAGCTCCCCTCCCCTGATGGGGGAGACTGTGGATCCACCAGGAGAAAACATTCCATCTCCCACTTGGTCCGGTGTCCTGGGTGGGGCTGAGACCTGTGAGGGTCAACGCTCTTGGCGCCTGTTCCTGCCATCCAGGATGGATCCGCCCTGGAGGTTGATTTGAATAATGTTAACAGTGCTCTGTCTCCTGGTATTGTGGCGCTGGCAGGGTGGGAGATGGCCTCCTCTCTCTACCTCGGGTCCCGCTCCGGCTGGATTTCCTGTGTCGAGACACAACTGCCTCCCCCTAGGCTGATCACAAGCCCGGGGACGGAGGGGGAGAGGGTGTCCTGAACCACAGGCACTCATATTCCTAGTTTCCCCAGAGGAATCTAGGAATGACTCCTCCACCATCGATCCTGCGGGTTCGATCATGAGGGAGGTGAGACTAGCTGTCGTGGCCTGGATTTCCACTCCACAGAGTGTGGTGGATGTGTAGGCCATGGGCGGTGACGGCACGGAGGAGGATGGGGACTCGGTGTGGGGCACGGAGGACGACCTTGAATCCATTGCCATTGAGGTGGTGGACTCCCTCATGCCTCCTACCGAGTCTCCTCTCATGCCCATTGCAGAACTCCGGGACTTCATTGCTGCTTGCAGGGATTGTCACAATAAAGTTCAGCTGGCCCTTGACCAGTGTGTGGAGCTGGCGCTGATCATCAGGTCTGTCCGTCTTGCCCTCAAGGTGGGTGGTAAATGTGAAAAAGATCGTGCGATGTCTGTTCAGTGTGCCCTCTCTGGATTGCTGGGGGAGTGGAAGGCGATGAGCAGTTCCACTCTCTCCTCACAGTAAGGTATTGGTGACAGGATGGTGGTATTGTTGACATGAAGATATCCATAGCCAGACTCAACATCAACAGGAGCAGGGGGCGTCTCTCAGCCGTTTTCACAATCTCACAGTCCTCAGGGAAGGGAGATATGCGATGAGCTTTCTGCAGGAAATCCACATTGGGAGACGATGCTACCTGGCTCCTGGAGTGGCAGGGTGACTTGATGGATCAACTCCCTCGACTTGGTGGTCGCCTGGTGGAATCTCCATCCCAACTCCAGTGCCCTCATCAGGAGGCCTCAGGAGGAGAGTTCCGAATTGACCGACTCTACATTTCACAGGCATACGCCTCCTGCATCTTGGTGGCCTTCATGTGGCTGGTGCCGTGCTCAGACTACCACCTGGTGTGGGCGGAGTTAACTCCACTCTGCACACGGGAGGGTACCGTGTACTGGCACTTTTTACAACTGGCTGCTGGAGGACGAGCGATTCCATGACTCAGTCCGTCGATCTGGGCCGGCTGGAGAAGGAAGCAGGGGGGCGTCCTCTCCCTGAGTCTATGGCGGGATGTGGCAAGCCTCACATCCATGTCTTCTGTCAGAAGTAAGCAAAGGGGTCGACCAAGAGGCGGGAAACCGAGAATGGCGCCTAGAGAGGGAGGTGCGCGACTTGGAGTCCCATCTCAATCAGGCCATCACAGACCCCACGCTGTGACAGGTGTGCAAAGAGAAGAAGGGCGCGCTGAGGGACCTGCAATTCATATCGTCCCGAGGCGCATATTTAAGGTCGCAGTTCCAGATCCTGGAAGATTTGGACTGGAAGATTTCCTGTTTCTTCTACTCACTGGAAAAATGGCCGGGGGTCCATAAGCAGCTCGTTGAGCTGCTGGCAGATGACGGATCCTCCATCACAGATCCGGAGGGAATGGGCTTCCTGGACCGTACCTATTACAGTGTGTTGTTTTCTCTGAACCCCTCCAGCGAGGACACGTGCAGAGTTTTATAGGAGGACCTGCTGAAGGTCAGCCCGGAGGCTGCCAAAGGATTGGAGTCTCCGCTCACATTGGCGGAGCTGTACGGTGCCCTCCACCATTTCTCAAGGAGCAAATCGCTGTGGCAGGATGAGCTGACCGTGGAGTTTGGCAGCGTGTTCCTGGACGTCCTGGGGGACAAATACATGCGGGTCCTGGGGGAAAGCCTGGCGACCCGTGAGGTGCCCCTCTCGTGGCACAGGGCGGTTGTCATCCTGTTGCTGAAGAGGGGTGATCTCTGCTTGCTTACGAACTGGCGTCTGGTCTCCCTCCTTAACACGGATTATAAGATCTACCCCGTCCAGGAATTCCCAACACAAAGAGAGAAGCATCTCGTGAGACACTGTAACTACAGTCCCCAAACCTCGTCCAGAGTTGGGTCACCAAATCCTCTGTCCTCCCTGACTGTTTGCAGCAGCTCACAACACAGCCTCCAGAAAACCATCCACAGCACCTCCACCAACTTTATAATAGCAGAAGTAAGTCAAAAGCCCCTCACCTTTAAGCTGGATGCCTGGTCATTTTCAATAGCACTGGAGGGGGTTCCTTGTGCTGCTGAATGTATGTTCAGCTGAGAGAGACTGACACAGGCAGTCAGTGGATAAGCACAGACCAAGTTTGAAAGACGTATATCAAAGCTGCCGGAATGGCTGATTGACACCATATTCAGACCCCTCCTCATGCTACAGACACACACACACGTTACACCCAGGCTAGCACCCCAGCCAGCCTGGGTGTCCTGTACAATGTACTGGATGTGACCGGCAGTGCAGCTCACACCATGTTATGGATCCAAACTTCCACAGCACCAGTGGAGCTGGAGAGATGAAATGTGTGGTCAGTTTCAGGAATATTGGAAATGGACAGGGGATTGGGATAATCAGAGGGGTGAGGCCATGGAGGGATTTGATCATACGAGTGGGAATATTAAAATTGAGGTGTTACTGGACTAAGAGACAATGTAGGCCAGTGAGCACAGGGATGTTGGGTGAACAGAATTTGGTGTAAATTAGAAGAATGCAGCAGAGTTTTGGATGACCACAAGGTTACAGAGAGTAGAATGTGGGAGAGCAGCCAGGAGTGTGTTAGATTAGTCAAGTCTCGAGGTAACAAAGGCATGGATGAGGGTTTCAGCAAAAGCTGAGACCATCCAGTGTCTACACCTGTCCACCTCAAAGACTGCCCTGTGTCCTATCCTCAGGCTGGTGGGGTATCAATGGACCCTCATCCAGTGTCTACCCCTGTCCATCTCAAAGACTGCCCTGTGTCCTATCCTCAGGCTGGTGGGGTGTCAATGGACCCTCATCCAGTGTCTACCCCTGTCCATCTCAAAGACTGCCCTGTGTCCAATCCTCAGGCTGGTGGGGTATCAATGGACCCTCATCCAGTGTCTACCCCTGTCCACCTCAAAGACTGCCCTGTGTCCTATCCTCAGGCTGGTGGGGTATCAATGGACCCTCATCCAGTGTCTACCCTTGTCCACCTCAAAGACTGCCCTGTGTCCTATCCTCAGACTGGTGGGGTATCAATGGACACTCATCCAGTGTCTACCGCTGTCCATCTCAAAGACTGCCCTGTGTCCTATTCTCAGGCTGGTGGGGTATCAATGGACCCTCATCCAGTGTCTACCCCTGTCCGTCTCAAAGACTGCCCTGTGTCCTAACCTCAGACTGGTGGGGTATCAGTGGACCCTCATCCAGTGTCTACCCCTGTCCATCTCAAAGACTGCCCTGTGTCCTAACCTCAGACTGGTGGGGTATCAGTGGACCCTCATCCAGTGTCTACCCCTGTCCATCTCAAAGACTGCCCTGTGTCCTATCCTCAGGCTGATAGGGTATCAGTGGACCCTCATCCCTCGATTTGCAGAGACTGTGCCTCCTCTTTATGGACTACCTAATGATGGTGATGACCAGGTTTAACCCAGTTGGACTGAAGAGATCATGGAAGCAGTAATATAATTGAAGAAATCTGTCACACAACGTGTCTTATCTCACCTAACCCTGACAATACTTTCCACATGGAGCTGGGGGACACAGTGAAAAGCCTGACTGCTGTCCTATGTAGAGAAAACCAGGAGAAAATACTCCCTATTGTGAATGATCCAGAATTGTGTGTGGGTCTGAACTGATTTACTCAGTTTGTGAAGGACATTTATTAACCACGTTCTGGGGCATCAAACATTTCACTTACATCACGGGGTTCAACAGGGTGATACTGCCCAGTCCATTATAAACTTTCCCATTACAGGAAAGCAGTAATAATAGTATTCCGCTGTCAGAGAGTCGTGGTCATTTCAGCAGGGAATGAGACCATTCGGCCCATCGAGTCCATGCCAGCTCTTTGTAGATAAATACAGTCAGTCTCATTCCCCAGCTCTGACTCCATGTTCCTGCAAGTTTATTTCCCTCAATTGTTCACCCAATATCCTTCTGAAATCATTCACCATCTCTGTTTCCACCACCCTCGTAGGCAGTGATTTCCAGGCCTTTCCCACTCGCTGTGTAAAAATGTTGTACCTCACATCCTCCGTATCACTTGTCCACAACCTGAACTCTAGTCCTTGCACCATTAACTCATGGGAACATATTTTCCTGTCTACATTATCCAAACATGTTACCATCTTATATACCTCTATCAAATCTCCTCTTAATCTCCTGTACTCCATGGAAAACAATCCCAGCTTTTCCAAACTAACCTTGTAGCTGAAATCCTCCATCCCTGGAACCATTCTGGTAAATCTCCTCTACACCCTGTCAAGGACCCTCAGATCCTTCCTAAAGTGTGGTGAACAGAACTGGATGCAGTCCTCCAGTTGGGGCATAACGAGAGCTTCATAAAGTTACAGCATGACTTTACTTCTTCTGTACTCACTACCTCTATTTACGAATCCAAAGATCTCATATGCTTTACGAACGACTCTCTTAATATGTCCTGCCACCTTTAAGTATCTATGTACA
Source organism: Heterodontus francisci (assembly GCF_036365525.1). Classification (NCBI taxonomy): domain Eukaryota; kingdom Metazoa; phylum Chordata; class Chondrichthyes; order Heterodontiformes; family Heterodontidae; genus Heterodontus; species Heterodontus francisci. Next base: position 644,535 of record NW_027140332.1, read on the forward strand.
TGAAACCTATGTCCTTCTGTCTCTGCACACTCTTGAGAACTGTACCACACTCTTGAGAACTGTGCCATTAAGTGTATACTGCCTCAACCTGTTACTTCTGATAAAATGTATCACCTCACACTTGTCTATATTAAATTCCATCTGCCGCTTGGCTGCTCGTTCTGCTAGTTTATCTATGTCCTGTTACATTGATCGGTATCAACCTCACTGTCTGCTGCGCCTCCAAGTTTGTCATTATCAGCAAATTTTGAAATATTGCTCTGTATTCCAATCTCCAAATTATTTATACATATCATAAAAAAAGCAGTGGTCCTAGCACTGACCCTTGGGGAACACCACTGTCTACCTTCCTCCAGTCTGAAAAACAACTATCTACCACAACTCACTGTTATCTTTCATTAAGCCAGTTTCTGTATTATCCAAGCTGTCCTACCCTCCTATTCCATGATCATCAATTAACTGTCCAGCTGTCACTAACAGACTGTGAAAGAAACTACAAGTGCAGATTAAAATTAAGTGAAATGCTAAATATAAAAAATAACTAAATTTTGGAAAGAGATCAACACAAAATTCAGTCACTCATTAACTTTACTGCATCTAGCACTCTGTACAAGCCGTACTCCCTAAATCTGGACTCTGTGCAACTTACTGCATTTAGAGTTTAGGGAGAGAATTCCAGGGCTTAGGGATGAGAACAGAAAGTGCCGGAGATACTCAGCAAGTCTGGCAGCATATGTGTAGAGAGAAATAGAGTTAATGTTTCAGATCTGTGACCATTCATCAGAACTGGTAAACGTTAGAAATGTAACAGTCTTTGAGCAAGTGAAAGAGGAGAAGGGGAAGAAGACGAAGAAGGAAGGACAGTCATGGGACGGAGAGGGGAGAGATTAAATGACAGACTGTCACATTTGTAACGTTTACCAGTTCCGATGAAGGGTCATAGATCTGAAACATTAACTCTGTTTCTCTCTACACAGTTGCTTCCAGACTTGCTAAGTATTTCCAACACTTTGTGTTCCCATTTCAGAGTTCCAGCATCGGCAGTATTTTGTTTCTATTTTAGTGTTTAATTCACTGCCACTTCTCCTCCAGGAATGCCTACCTTGAAGAAGTTCTGCTCTTCGCTTCCAGAGCTTAGGGCCTCGGCAGCTAAAGGCACGGCTACCAATGGTAGAGTAATTAAAATGGGGGATGCTCAAGAGGCCAGAATTAGATGTGTGCTGATATAGGGAGCTGTGAGGCAATGAGGGATTAGAAAAGAAGGCTAAGAGTTTTAAAATTGAGGTGTTACTGACCAGGATCCAATGTAGGTCAGTGAGTACAGGGTGTGATGGGTAAACAGGACTTGGTGTGTGTTAGGACATGGACAGCACTGTTTTGGATCACCTCAAGTTTATAGAGGGTAGAATGTGGGAGACCAGCCAGGAGTGTGCTGGAATAGTCAAGTCTACAGGTAACACAGGCAAGGGGAAGTGTTTCATCAGCAGAACAGCTGAGAGAGGGACAACGTTGTGTGATGATACAGAGGTGGAAATAGTCAATTTTAGTGACAGCGTGAATATTTGACAGGAATATCATCGCAGGGTCAACTATGACAGCAGTTTGTGAACAGTTTGGTTTAGTCTCAAACAGTTGTCAAGGAGAGGGATGGAGTATGTAGCTAGGGAACGTTTGATGTGGGGTTTGAAAACACTGGCTTCAGTCTTCCTAATATTTAATTGACATGGCAGATGTGTGAGGTGGTACGTTGTGGGAATATTTTACTATATTATTTGATCATGGGATGTGGGTGTCACTGACTAGACCAGCATTTATTGTCCATCCATAATTGCCCTTGCGAAGGTGATGGTGAGCTGCATGCGGATGCATGAGGAGAGATAATATAAGCTAAATGGTTCCACTTTACAAGTGGTGAGAATAAAAGAGAGACCTGGGGTGTTTGTGTGCAATCTTTGAAGTTAGCTGAACAGGTTAACAAACAGTTAACAAAGCAAATAGATACTTAGGCTTTATTAATAGAGACACAGAGTAGAATAGGATGTTATATTAAACCTATAGAAAAGACTAGTTCATCTCCACCTGGAATATTGTGTCCAATACTGGGAAACCCACTTTAGGTAGCACATAAAACCTTTGGAGAGGGGATAAAAAAGTTTTACTGGAACTGTTCCAGGGATGAGGGATTACAGTTATGTAGCTGGGATTGTTCACCTCAGAGCAGGGAAATTTAAAAGGAGATCTGATCGAAATGTTTAAGATTATGTGGAGTTTAGATAAATTAAATAAAATGAAATTGTTTCCAATGTGCGAGGGGCCATTAACCAGAGGACACAGATTTACGGTGATTGGACACAAGAAGCAGAGGTGACACAGGGATTTTTTTATGCAATGGGTGTTTAGGATTTGCAATGTATTGTCTGATAGGCTGAAGGATACAGATTCAATAGTAGATTCCAAACGGCAATTGGATAGATATCTTAAGGCGAAAAAAATGGAAGAATCTGGGAAAGAGTCCGGGTGTGGGACTAACTGGAAGCTCTGCAAAGGTGACAGCACAGACTTGATGGACCAAATGGCCTCCTTCAGTGCAATGCTATTCTATAATTCTATGATTGTTCCTGCCTGTACTTTCCCAATATTCCTATCCTTTCACCAGGTGTTTGATAATGTACCACATAACAGCTGTGTTACCAAATTAGAAACATATGGGATTAAAGGACCAATGCCAGCCGTGGCTCAGTTTGCAGCTCTCTCCCCTTTCAGTCACAAGCTTCTAGGATCAAGTGTCACTGCAGGACTTGATCACAAGAATCAAGGCTGACACTGCAGTGCAGTACCGAGTGAGTATTGCACTGCCAGATGCACCATCTTTTGAATGAAACGTTAAACCAAGGCCCCGTCTCTCCTCTCAGGTGGATGTTAAATATCCCATCGTACTATTTAGAAGCAGAGTAAGGGAATTATTCCCTGTGTCCTGGTCAATATTTATCATTCAATCAACATCACAAAAACAGGACTGAGTATTATCACATTGCTGCTTGTGGGAGCTTGCTCTCCTTCATTGATTACAAGAGTGACCACACTTTAAAAAGTACCAGTTGGGAGTAAGATGCTTTGTGATGTCCAGTGGTCATGAAAGGCGCTATAGAAATGCAGCTCTTTTTTATATTCAATGCCAGCATGCAGGAAATTAGCTAAGTGACAGAAAGCAGAGAGTAGTGGAGAATGGTTGTTGTTCAGTCTGGAGGGAAGTACACAGTGGGATTCCCCAGGGTCACTGTTGGGATCACAGTTGCTGTAAGTTAATACAATGGGCTTGTGTACAGAGGGGATAATGTCAAAGTTTTCAGATGGCAGGAAACTCAGAAATGTTAATAAACAGTGTGAAGGATAGTAACAGACTTCAGGAGGACAGAGACTGACTGATAAAATGGGCAGGAACATGGCAGATGTAATTTAACACAGTGAAGTGTGAAGTGAGACATTTGGTGAGGACGTATGAGGAGAAACAATATAAACTAAATGGTACCATTATAAAGTGGGTGAAGGATTAGAGAGACCTGCGCTGCACACACACAGATCATTGAAGGTAACATGTAGTGTCCTTGGTGTTAGAGAGAGGCACAGAGTAATAAAACTCAGGAGGAAATGCTGATTTTTACACATCATTGGTTTGGTCCCAGCTGGAGAATTGTGTCCAATTCTGATATGATTTTCAAGAATATGGGATATGGACAGGGGAATGGGACTAATTGGAGGGGTGAGGCCATGGAGGGATTCAAACGCAAGAATGAGAATATTTAAATTAAGGTGCTGCCAGACTGGGAGTCAATGTAGGTCAGTGAGCACAGGGCTGATGGGTGATCAGGATTTGATGTGAGTTAGGATACAGACAGCTGAGTTCCGGATGGGCTGTGGTTTATGGAGGATTATAACTGGAAGGGTGACCAGGAGAGAATTGGTATAGTCTAGTGTGGATTTAACAAAGGCACGGATGAGGGTTTATGCAGGAGATGTTTTGAGACAGAGGTGGAGACGGGTGATATTACAGAAGTGGTATTAGGCAGGTTAAGTGATGGAGAAAACATGGCGATGAACTCAGCTCAGGTATAAATAGAACATAGAGGTAGTAAACTGTCTGGTTCAGCCTCAGACATTGGCTAATGAGGTGGATACAGACAGTGGATCGGGAACAGATTTTGTGAGAGAGACTGAAGACAGAGGCTTCAGCATTCCCAGGATTTACATGGCAAGAACACAAATCAGTGACATATGGTTGATAGATATAATAGTTGGATACAGAGACTTACCAGGGACACCAATAATAGCGAGGATGGGATAGTAAATCGTTTCAATCATCTTTAGTGCATAATAGATGCGCATTTCTAATGTTCTCCAATAATAATCTGCTGTAACTTCGCCAAACCAATAGGAAAAACTCTTGCTGCACATTTTTGTAACATTCCAATCTATTATTCTCAGATTATGATCCATTGTTGTAAAACTCCAATCTATTGTTCTCAGATTCTGATCAATCCTTTTCCGCTCTCTTTAGCTGCTGTTAGTGTGGGGGTGACGCTCCCGGCTTGGAACAACACATTGGAAGAACTCCCTTATTAATAGAAGTGGAAAACTCTCCAATGACACAATTAGGGTCCATGGAGACTGACATTAATTACACACACTGAACAAACAGATACAGTTAACCCCTGTCAAACCAGCATTTAGTGTTCCAAAATAAAGTATAACAGTGACCCAGACTGGATGGGATGTATGAGGTTTGTTGAGGGAAGGAGTAGAAGAGGCACTGGCCAGAAGCTTTCACTCCTCCTTGGCTATGGGAGTAGTGACAGGGGAGTGGAGGACTGTAAATTATGCACCCTGTTTAAAAAAAGAGATGGGATAAACCCTGTAACTTCTGACCAAACAGTCTTATGTCGGCGATTGGAAATTTCTGGAGGCCATAACCCAGCTCAAAAATATATCTTTCTTGGAAAAACATCTGATAATAAATGACAAACAGGATGGATAGCTTGATAACCAATCATGTCTGATAATCTTGATCAAGTTAGTTGATGACATAACTGTGAGTGTTGATGAGGGCAGCTTGTTTCGTGTTATGTATATGAACTTTCAAAAGGCCTGTCATCAAATGACATTTCATAGACTTGTTATTAAAAACTGGATGACATGGATTACTATGACAGTGATAGTGTGGATATGACATTGACTCAGGGACAGAAAGCAGAGAGAAGTTGTGAACAGACATTGTTTATTCTGGGGGAGGGGGAGTGTACAGTGCTATTTCTCAGGGGTCCGTGTTGGAACCAGTGCTGTTCCTGACATATAGATAGATACATGATATAGAATTAAATGTAAAAATAAACAATTTCAACTCCTGCAGATGACATGAAACTCATATGCAAGAGTGGCAAAGGCGCAGACCACAGAATTATCCAACCTCACAGACTGTGTATTTTTTTTATTTATCATGGACTCTCATCCAACACCAGTGTATTTCTCACTCTAATTTATTTGTGTATGATTCTCGTGTCTGTGTGAATGTGTAGCGTACATGTTTATTATTTTATTTAGATCCAGTTTAGTTTGTTAAGTATAATAAACTCACCTCTTGTTTAATCTCAAGAAAACCTGTCTGATTGGCTCTTTCACGAGCACAATAAAAGTATAAGGCAAAATACTCACTGAGGTGGTCAGCACGTCCACTGCTATAAAGGAATAAAGCCTATTGTGGTCAAATATGAGATAGGACAAGAGGGGACCTGGGACCACTCCTCACATGGCTGTAACAGAAATTGATTGTAACCCAATGACAAACGAGAAATTAGAAGTAGGAAAAACAATTGATTCCCAGAAAAAAATGAAGATTTCAATGTAGATTTTATTGTGGCTTTCGCTGCTACAGCACTAAAAAGTTCACATTCGGAGACAGTACCATCCTAAGCCACAGTTTATGAAAATATGAACAGATGAATTAGGAGCAGGAGTAGGGCACTCGGCCCCTCAGGCCTGCTCTGCCATTCAATAAGATCATGACTAATCTGATTGTAAACTCCACTTCACATTTCCACCTGCCCCCGATAACCTTTCACCCTTTTGCTTATCAATAATCTATCTACCTCTGCCTTACAAATATTCAAAGACTCTGCTTCCAGCGCCTTTTGAGGAAGAGATTTCCAAAAACACACGACCCTCACAGGAAAAAAATCTCCTCATCTGTGTGTTAAATGGGTGACCCCCACCCCTTATTTTTAAATAGTGACCCCTAATTCTAGATTCTCCCACCATGGGAAACATCCTTTCCACATCCACCCCTTCAAGACCCCTCGGAGTCCTATATGTTTCAATCAAGCCGCCTCTTACCCTTCTAAACTGCAGCGGATACAAGCCTAACCTGTCCAATATTCCCTCATAAGACGGCCCGCCGATTCCAGGTATCAGTCTAATAAGCCTTCTCTGTACTGCCCCCAATACAACATTCTTCTATTAACAAGGAACCAATACTGTACACAGTACTCCAGATGTGGTCTCACCAATGCCCTGTAAAACTGAAGCATGACCTCCATACTTTGGTATTCAATTTCTCTTGCAGTAAACAATAACATTCTATTAGTTTTCCAATGACGTGCTGTACCTGCATACTCGCCTTTTGTGATTCATGCACTGGGACACCCAGATCCCTCTGCATCTCAGAGCACTGCAATCTCTCACCATTTAGATAACAGGCTTCTTTTTTATTGTTCCTGCCAAAGTGGGCAATTTCACACTTTCCTGCAGTATACTCCATTTTCCAGGTCTTTTCCCACTCACTTAACCTATCTATATTCCTTTGCAGTCCCCTATGTCCTGTTCACAACTTAGTTTCCTACATATCTTTGTGTCATCGGAAAATTTAGCAACTATACCTTCGGTCCCTTCATCCAATTCATTAATATAAATTGTAAAAAGGTGAAGCCCCAGCACTGATCCCCATCGCACACCACTCGTTTAATCTTGCCAACCAGAAAATGACCCATTTATGCCGACACTCGGTTTCCTGTTCGCTACTCAATCTTCTATCCATACCAATAAGTTACTCCCTTCACCATGAGCTTTTATTTTCTGCGATAAACTTTGATGTGGCATCTTATCAAATGCCTTATAGAAATCTCAGTACAGTACATCCACCGGTTCCCCTTGATCCACAGCACATGTAACTCCATCAAGGAACTCCAACAAACTGATTAAACATGATTTAACTTTCATAAATCCATGTTGATTCTGCCTGATTACCTCGATTTGGTCTAAGTGCCGATGATACCACCTCTAATAATAGCTTGCAACTTTTTCCCCAAGACAAATGTGAAGCTAACTGGCCTGTAGTTTCCTGCTTTCTGTCTGCCTCCCTTTTTGAATAAAGGAGTTACATACAGAGTGAAGTAACTCGGTACAGGTTAAAACCCTGTCTGCTGGAAAGTTGAGTAATGTAGCTGGAAGGTTAGGGATTACACTCCGTCAAAAGCTAGGAAACCCGAAATAGTAAGACTGTGACCAACCATATTTCACTTGAAGCTGAAGGCTCAAACAGGGTTAGAATCACTAACAGATAGAGTAATGTTAGCTAAGGTAAAACTAGAACAGAAGAGACTTGAATTAGAATTCCAGAGAGAGCGAGAAAGAGCAGAATGAGAGTCAAGAAAGGGAAAATATAAGAGTGTTCCAGAAGGAGAAGGAGGAAAGGGAGTTAAGACAGCTCAAACAACTAGAGGAAGTCCCAGTGCACCCAGTGAAGGCACAGCTGCTGACGGAGCTATCCCTAGCTCAGGACCATGTGCTGAGCTCTTAAAGTTCTCCCAGTTCATTATAAAGTTCAATGAGGAGGATATGGCAGCACTTTTCATTACTTTAAAAAAGTTTTTAAAGCAACTGCAATGACCGTCAGAGAACTGGATGCTGTTTTTACAAAATAAAATGACAGGAAAGATGAAAGTTCATCAGATTATGAGCGGACTGAAAATGCTATCCTGGCCCATATGAGATAGTACTGGAGCTGGACCAGCAGAAATTCAGAATCTTTGGAAAGCAGCTTGACCAAACCTACCTGGCGTTTGAAAGAGTTAAGCAATTTGGGAATATTGGAACATAGGAGCAGCAGTTGGACATCGAGCCTGTTCCACCATTCAATATGATAATAGCTGATCATCCACTTCTATGTCTTTTTCCGACACAATCCCCATTTCCCGTTATGTCACTGGTATTTAGGCCGGGGCATTGAGTACACCAATTGGGACATCATGTTACATTTGTACATAACATTGTTTAGGCCGCATTTGGAATATTGAGGGCAGTTCTGGTCGTCGCACTACACAAAAGATGTGATTAAGCGAGAGAGGGTGCGGAAAAGATTCACAAGGATGTTGCCTGGTTTGAAGGGCTTCAGTTATAAAGAGACTGGATAGGCTGGGTCTGATTTCCCTGCAGCGAAGGAGGCTGAGAGGAGACATGATAGAGGTATATAAAATTATGAGAGGCATAGAAAGGGGAGATAGCCAGAGTCTGTTTCCCATGGTAGGGGTGACTAAAACTAGAGTGCGTAGATTTAAGGTGAGAGGGAGGAGGTTTAAAGGGATCAAAGGGGTAAATGTTTCACACAAAGAATAGTGGGTATTTGGAATGAACTGCCTGAGGAGGTGGTGGAGGCAGGAACAGTAACGACATTTAAGAGGCATCTGGACAGGTACTTAAATGAGCAAGGCATAGAGGGATATGGAATTAATGCAAGCAGTTGGGATTAGTATGGATTGGCATTATAGTCAGCCCGGACACGGACGGCCGAATGGCCTGTTTCTATGCTGTACTACTCTATGACTCCATTTATAAATCTGTTAATCTCTGCTTTAAACATACTCAATGACTGAGCTTCCACAGCCCTCTGGGGTAGAGAATTCCAAAGATTCACAACACTCTGAGAAAAGACATTTCTCCTCATCTCTGTCTTTAGTGGATTTCCATTTATTTTGAAATTGTTTCCCCTGGTTCTAGATTCCCCAACCAGGGGAAACATGTTAGCTGCATCTACCCTGTCTATCACTTTCAATACTTTGTAGGTTTCAAAGAGATCACCTCTCATTCTTCGAAACTGTAGAGAATACAGGCCCAGTTTCCCCAATCTCTCTTCATGGGATGGTCCCGCCATCTCGGGAACAAACAAGTTTGATGAACCGTCATTGCACTCCCTCTATGATCATAACATCCTTCCTAAGGTAAGGGGACCAAAACTGAACACATTACTCCAGGGGCAGTCTAACCAAGTTTCCATACAATTGCAGCAAAACGTCACTACTACTGCACTCAAATCCACTTCAATAAAGGCTAACATACCATTAGTCTTCCTAACTGCTTTCTGCACCTGCATGTTTGTTTTCAGTGACTTATTGACGAGGACATCCAGGTCCCTTCGTGCAACTACACTTTCTAATGTCTTACCGTTTAAGAAATACTCTGCACATCTGTTCCTGCTACCGAAGTGGATAACCTCACATCTTTCCACATTATATTTCAACAGCCATGTTCTTGCCCACTCACGAAGTCTGTCCAAATCCCCTTGAAGCCGCTTTGCATCTTCCTCGCAACACTCATTCCCATCTAGTTTACTGACATCTGAAAACCTGGAGATATTACATTGGTCCCCACATCCAAGTCATTGATACAGGTTACTGGTGATAGTTGAGCCTAGGTAGGTGAATTCTTGAACCACTTCCAGAGCGTGGTCGGCAATTCTGCCTGTTAACTAATCCTTAATCCATGCCAGTACATTATCTCCTATCCCATGTGCTTCAATTTTACTAACCAACCTCCTGTCGGGGACTTTATCAAAAGCCTTCTGAAAATCCAAGTATACCACGTCCACCGAATTCCCTTTATCAATTCTGTGAGCAACATCCTCAAATAACTCCAACAGATTCGTCAAACATTGTTTCCCATTTATATATCCATGTTGACTCTGCTTAATCAGATCCATTTATCACATTCTTTAGAATAGAGTATAGCTTGTTCCCAGCGACTGATGTAAGGCTAACATGTCTGTAGTGCCCTGTTTTCTATCTCTCTCCATTCTTAAATACTGGGAAGACATTTTCTATCTTCTAATCTACAGGAACAGTTCCAGAATCTACAGAATATTGAAAGATATTCACCAATGCATCCACTATTTCCAAAGCTTCCTCTTTCAACACTCTGGGATGTAAAATATCAGGTCCTGGGGACTTGTCAACATTCAGCTCCATTAATTTCTCCAAGACAACCTTCTTACTCATACTAATTTCATTCATTTCCTCATTCTCCCGAGTCCCTTGGATCTGTAATTCTGGGAGATTTCTTGTATCTTCCTCAGTGAAGGCAGACACAAAATAATCATTTAACTTCTCTGCCATTTCTCTATTCCCCATTATACATTCTCCTGACACTGCCTGTAATGGACCCACATTTGTCTTAGCGAAACGTTTCCTTTTCACGTATCTATAGAAGATTTTACAGTCCATGTTTGTGTTTTTTTTGGCCAGTGATATGAGCGCTCAAGATAGAGCCCACATATGAAACCCTCAGAGCGGTGATCCCTCTCGAGGAGTTCACAAACTCGCCCCCCTCCCAGTACAACCCACAAAGAGGGACAGAAGGTTCAAAGGTATTCTGGCTGATGAATTTTCCCATGTACACAAAGCCTTAACCCCAGAGGAAAACCCATTCCTCGTCACCCCAAAGATCCGAGAATAAAAGGTGGAAGGGAGATCGGAGCCCGAGCAGCCATGGGCAAGAAGCAGGACACACAAGGGTCCATCCTCAGGCCAAATAGGTGCTGAGAGCAGGAGTAATGGCTGAAGATCTGCGTGTTTCCACTGTAATAAGGCAGGTCACCATTGAGTTGACTAATGAAAGTGACGGGGAAAACCTGTAGGATTAATGAGAGTCCACCAGTTCAGTGCTGGAAAACGGGCCCTGATGGAAAGCACTGCAGGTCAGGCTGTGCCTTTAACTGTAACAGTCAGACACAGTAACCCCACCACAGAGAGTGCAGGAAAACTTAACAAAATCCCAGAGAGTTACAGGAATTTGTATTCCAAGGAAAAGTGACCCCATACCCCTCGAGTGGGGCAAGCAAGCCCATAGTCATACTGAGGGATACAGGGGCCAAACAAACCCTTCTGCTGGGAAAAGACCTTTACCCGAGAGAGTGCAGTGAACGCTAGAGTGTTAGTGAATGGTATCGGAAGATGATATATGACCATACCTGTATATCGACTGCACTTGGAATGTGACCCAGTTTAAAGACTGGTAACCATGGGGATTGCACCTAGTTTACCGGTGGAGGGGTCGATCAGCTCCTGGGTAATGATCTGACAGGGGAAAAGGTGGCAGCTTTCCCAGTAGCTCTGGAGAGACCAAAAGAGGTCAGGGAGACAGAGCGGTTCCAGGAGAAATAAACACAAGAAATGCTGGAATCACTCAGCAGGTCTGGCAGCATCTGTGAAAAGAGAAGCAGAGTTAACGTTTCGGGTCAGTGACCCTTCTTCGGAACAGTTACGGGAGAAGGTCCCTGGCATTCTTACTGATTGTGTGGTGACTCGGTCCATGGCCAACCAATCCCCTGAACTGACACTGCAGACGGATGACCCTACTGTCTGGTTATCTGAAACCTTCTTTGGGAAGTTAGAGGACCCAAAGGATGTGTTAAACAAATCGTCCTTAGTTGAGGCTCAACAACCTGACCCAGTGTTAAAAAAGGCACAGACTGTCCAAACCAAAACTGAAGCAGAGGGAGTTGCAGAGTGTTACTATTTAAAGAACGAGGTGCTAATGAGGAAGTGGAGACCTCCTTACAGACCTGCGGATGAAGAGTGGACAGTGCTTCATCAGATACAGATGCCACTGAGGTACCTTAAAGAAATATTAAGAATGGCCCACGAACTTCCAATGACTGGACATGTCGGTATATGAAAAATCGAACCCTGCATAAGACAGCATCTTCACTGGCCACAACTCCATAAAGATGTGATGGAGTTCTGTCAAACTGGTCACATGTGCCAAGTTGTGGGGAAGCCCCAAGCTGCAATAAAACCTTCACCCCTAATTCCCATACCAGCTTTTGGGGAACCCTTCAGCAGAATGCTAGTGGATTGTGTGGGACACCTGCTGAAAACAAAACGGGATTACCAGTATCTTCTCACCATTATGGATGTGGTGACCCGATTCCCAGAGGCCATTATCCCGAAGATCTATCTCTGCCAAGGAGGGGCTAACCCAATTCTTTCCCCGATATGGGCTGCCTGCTGAGATCCAGATGGAACAGGGCACACATTTTGTATCAAGTATTTTTGAAAAGGTAATCTGGACATAACCCAGTGCAAGTCCTCAGCCTACCATCCACAGTCGCAAGGTGCTTTGGAGCGGCACCACCAGACCCTGAAGACAATGATCAGGCCATATTGCTATGAGTAACCCCATGACTGGGACAAAGGGCTGGGATTTCTCCTGTTGGTTACCAGGGACTTATCCAATGATTCCACTGGCTTTAGTCTCTTTCAATTAGTTTATGGACACGAGATGAGAGGTCCTCTTAAACTAATCAAGGAAAAGTTTTTTGGGGCAGAGGGATCAAACTTCCATGTTAGACTACATTTCCTTGCTCTGGGAGTGGCTCACGAGAGACTGTGCCTTGGCTCAGTAACGCCTAAAGACCTCCCAGGCAGCTATGAAAAGGTAATCAGACTGAAATGCAGAGGCTGGAACATTTCAGGACAGAGACCATGTATTGTTACTATTCCCACTGCAGGGTGAACCGCTGAAATCCCGGTTCAGTGGTCCATATCGAGTAGCAAAAGGAATAGTCAGGTAAAGTATTTAATTGACACCCCAGACCAAAGGAAAAAAGCAAAGGCTTTGGAGGGTACAGACATGCACAGATCTGTC